>NC_089812.1:31616744-31884244 GCF_029633855.1 Hoplias malabaricus | reverse complement strand
GCTCCAAATTTATCTTTCCTCAGCCTTCCTTCTGGAGCGGTTTGATGTGATTGTTTATAGCAGAGGATTCTCCTGCTTCAGTTTTCCAGACTCACACCTTGCTAGCATAACAGCAGAGTCACAGCATTTACAAACAGCAAGTCAAAGTTAAAGGCTAAGCAGCAGCTCTATGAAAGTGTCAAACAAATAAATACAGTGGAATCTGAGTTCCTAACTTGTGTTTATTGAGAGTCAGAAAACATGTTATTTCTTACTAATTGAAGGAATAAGGTTTAAAAGGCCGCTGGTCCCCCCCCAACGGTGTTCAGAAACTCTAATAGGCGTCTTGCCTGTGAGGTAGATGGTGGACAACAACTCTAGAAGCTGCACTTAATTTAATGCAAAATGACAAAAAGGTGTGTTGTTTTTGGCTGCAATCATTCAATGTACAGTGGGACATCTGTGAACAAATGGCCCAAAGATCGCAAAATATCCAGAAAATGGACTAAATTTGTCCACTTTAAACGGACACTTTGGAAAGGACCCTCCGCTCACTCCGTTATCTGTAGCTCATTTCACTGGCGCTTTTCCAACAATATGGGCATGTAAGGACACCAACGAAAGGTGTTCAAGAGCCTCTGTAACATGGAGGTAAACAGGGTAAGGACACTCACTTCGCCTGTTTCAGTTGGTGTTAGTTAACGTTAGCTTGACTCGCTAAACTCGGTGGCTCAGATTATACTCGGCTACGTAGCTGCATTACGGAGGTTTATAGTGTCGGATGAATTCGAGTTCGACTTCGATCACATTTACTAGAATAACGGTACCTCTAAATTTGAGTTTAGCTTATTGCTAGGCTATTGTCATGAATAATGTTGGTTATTTAGCTAGATACTGTCATAACAGTCAGTCATAACGGTGTTTTACCGCGGCGTTGTTCAGCTGTTGTCCACCAGTGACGTCATGGCTGCGTTCAAGAATTTCCGTAGCGAGCTCAGGTTTTTACGTCAATTTAATAAAATTGTCCGTTTTAAAGAAAATTAAGCTGCTATTTTCATTTTAATTCATACTTATATCTGTCAGTAACTAAAATAATGTGAAATATTCATGGAGGTCCATTAAGTGGTGCTTAGCCTTTAAGGCCTTTTCACACCAAGTACGATTTTTTTGCACGTAAAAAACCGATGTGATTTTTTACGCAACACAATAGAACCTTCACACTTCGTCCGACACGTTTTTGTCTCTGAGCTCTGAAATCACGGGAAGACGCTGGAAGAGGAAAAATAAATGGATGTATTGAGTAGGAACAATGATGAACTTGTCATTTTAATGGGAACACCATAACTAAATGCCACGCTGAATCCGCCCCAGTCTCCAGAACAACACGGTGAGCTGAGCGGTGTTTCCGAAGGTCACTGGGGGAGTTTGAGGCTCTATTTCGGCGTGTTATTCCTCTCATTAAAAGGGATCATATTTCCCTTAACCTCTGACTGTAGTTCTCACCGTGTTGGTTATGTTATAAGCTTTTGTTTTCTGTTGCGAACAAGACGAGCTGTTCAGCCACCGCCATCCTGCTCATTTGTTTGGTCTGTAACCATGACAACGGTTCTCTGATTGGTCAATCTGATTTTTAACACATCCGTCAACTTCGAAAATAGAACAGGTTCTTTTTCAAAATCTGATGAAGCGTCGCAATCCGTCAGTTTCAGACTCGATGTGAAGGACACCGTTAATACAAATGTTTTTTTTTTTTCATAACTTGATGTGTGGTTGTTCGTGCATAAAAATCAGACTCTGTGTGAAAATGCCTGTAATCTGGTAAAATAATAAGGCTGTGGTAACACCAGACCAGTGGTTTCATTTTAGCCACACGAGAGGAAAGATCAATGAGGTTGTTTGGGTTAAGGAGAGCGATTGGGACCTGATCGTCGCTGGTTCCATCCCCAAAACCAACAGGAAAATTGGGGGCGGAGCTTATGAAAGAACGGCGCTTTCTCCTCTCTCAATTCCCTCACCTCCAACTGCTTACTGGGTGCTGGGATGACTGCCTGCTGCTCCGTGTGTGTGTGTGTGTGTGTGTGTGCTCTGTGTAGAAGAGCTCTGGTCAGTTCATAAAGCCACCTGATATTCCAGGATTTTGGAGTGCTCACTGTTGCCATAAAATGTGAAAATAATAATTAGATTAAAGTAAGACAGATGACACTTTACTGATCCGGAAGGAAACTGAAGAAATTCCTGTTGCTGGGACAGGGTGCTTTCATTCTTCCTTGGTTTGAACATATTTTCAAAAGGTGTCACCAAACATGAAAGAACAGTAACTGTTGTTCTACAGCATTTCTTTTTTAATTAGTTTTTTAATAACATACAAAACTGAAAGCAAAGTGGATTTATTTAGGTCAAGAACTAGGTCAATATTCACTGCACCAATGTGTATCAATGCAGTTTGATATTTATGGCAGTTGTGTGGATTGCCTCCAACTTTATCTTTCCTCAGCCTTCCTTCTGGAGCGGTTTGATGTGATTGTTTATAGCAGAGGATTCTCCTGCTTCAGTTTTCCAGACTCACACCTTGCTAGCATAACAGCAGAGTCACAGCATTTACAAACAGCAAGTCAAAGTTAAGGCCTTTTCACACCAAGTACGATTTTTTTGCACGTAATAAACTGATGTGATTTTTTTACGCAATAGAACCTTCACACTTCGTCCGACACATTTTTGTCTCTGAGCTCCGAAATCACGGGAAGACGCTGGAAGAGGAAAAATAAATGGATTTTATTGGGTAGGAACAATGATGAACTTGTCATTTTAATGGGAACACCATAACTAAATGCCACGCTGAATACGCCCCAGTCTCCAGAACAACACGTTTGAGGATTTGTTTCTGCGTGTTACTCCTCTCATTTGTTTGGTCTGTCAGCATGACAACGGTGCTCTGATTGGTCAATCTGATTTTTAACACATCCGTCAACTTAGAAAATAGGACAGGTTATTTTTCAAAATCTGATGAAGCCTCGAAATCCGTCAGTTTCAGACTCGGTATGACGGACACTGTTAATACAAATGTTTTTTGTTTTTTTTTCATAACTTGATGTGTGTTTTTTTGTGCATAATAATCTAACTCTGTGTGAAAATACCTGTAATCTGGTAAAAGAATAAGGCTGTGGTAACACCAGACCACTGGTCTTCAAATCCAAGCCTTGGATTCAGGTTTCAGGCCAGGATTTTAAAATGGCGGACCAGAATGACACTACAGCTGCAACTAGCAATGCTAATGCTGCCCATTGCAAAACACCAGCCTGGAATCTGATCCAACATCCAGACTTGAAAACTTCTGACCTAGATTTTAGTCAGTGAAATTTTACGAGCGAAATCACATTCATTTGAATGGAATCCGACGCATCGCTGGTTCTGGTTTTGACTGTGGTGATATAAGGTTGTGTTTAGCGTGACCAGATCTGAGATGGTGAAAAAGAGGACATGTCTCCTGGGGGGTGGACGACTACTGACGTGCAGACTGACCAATTAAATGTTTACAGAGAAGGTTATCGACCAATAACGTTAGCTCTACAGTCAGACCGTCCAATCAGAAGATTTTAGGCTACTTCACCACGCCCCCTTCTCACTCAAGCGAACCAATCGGAGTAGGGGAGGGCGGGACTAGTTTGTAAACGAAGCGCTTCTCGAAGTTCCATGTAAGCTCTAGAAAAACAAAAATCCCGGACGTTTGTGAAATTCCGCCTGGACATTTTTTAAGTATAAAAAAGAGGACATGTCTGGGTAAAAGAGGACGTCTGGTCACCCTAGTTGTGTTAAAGGTAGATCTGTTAAAATAAATGATTCTGTGTTCATGCAGCAGAACGACAAATGTATATTTAAACACCGATATTAGTTCTTTCTTTTCTGTTAATAAAAATATGGTACTATATGGTGCTATAACTGGAAAGCTGAGTCAGTCCGCAGATGTTATTTTTTGTCATCTGATCACATATTATTTCTTTTGCTGTCTGAGCCAAACCCAGGAAAGCAGGCTCTGCTGGCTGGCAGACTCCATAAATGCTGTTTACTTCACACCTCGAAGGTGTAATATTCCAACGATGCAAAACATGACTCAACTCAAGGAAAGCTGTATTTGTGTTTAGTCAGAAAGCATATTTAATTACTGTTTTCATTCATTACCGGCAGGCAAATCTCACTCTTACATCTGATACTGCAGGTGAGCGCATGGCTGGGTTTTGTTAAATACACCGAGCAGACATTTCCATTAAAACCTGACTAAATATTAGGATAAATGTATTGTAATTTACTCACGTGAATGGAGGTGCCCTGCTGATGTTCTGCTAATGCTGGAAAAGCATAAGTACTAAAATAACTTTCACGCTGCTGCCGTGCCTGCCTGTCTACACTTTCCTTGTGTTTATTAGCAACAAGTAACCCGAGAGCACTGTTTTTTCCCCCATTTTTTTTACGCTGCCCTGTGAGTGATTGCATTCTCAGACTCGATTATAAGCTCAGCCCTGAAAAAAAGAGTCAGCTTAAATCTCAGACGTGTAATTTAGTATCACATATTTGATTAAAGTGCTGCAGTGCTCCGCTACCGCACCTCGACTCACGCTCCCTTGCCAAGCAGCAGACATTAAGCACTTCATTGGTTCTAGAACACGGTATCTTTTATCCTCTATGTTCCCTACAGGGGTAGTTTAGGCCTGTGTAACATGAACAAAATTCCATATCGCGATTACAATGCTGGACACAGAGATTGCGATACACACTATGGGCCATCTGCTCATCTAACATTCCTTTTGAATTGTGCCATTCATTGTAGCAATAACTGTCTCTCTGTTTCGGGGAAGGCTTTAGATGACATGTATAAACACTTCTTTGAGGATTTGCGTGTAGTAACAAAAGCACTAGTTATCTGTTATCTCAGGTGCTGTTGTTGTCCATATCCATGTCGAACTATAAGCCTTTTTAACTTAATAAAGAATGCCATGATGCCATGACACTTTCCACCAAGATCACGCAAACTGCAGCTGAATATCTGAGTCCACAAGAAGTGCATCTTAAAATCCATGACATAGACATGACATTACACAGCAGCTCAGTGTGGCTATGCTTACTTTATTCATATCATGACCTTGGGTCGTTTATACCTAAACCAGTTTAAAAATTAGGGTTAACTTCATTACTGTCATAACTCCAGTGAAAATGTGAAGACGCCACCATCAGATACCAAACATGTCTTAGTCCTGATTACTAAGGAAAGCGGAAACATGTGCAAATTCCTCACAATCCTATTCCTGTCAGGCAGTGGCGTGGCAACTCGGAGGAAAACCCTGATAAAGATCTGCCTCATACACTTTCCTTAACAGTCGGCTGTGACTGCCTTAGCTTTAGCACTCCAGTCTAAGTGTAAGGATTGGGCTTAGTCAAACACGAATAGCATGATGATATGAGTTTATGAACGTGTTCTGAATTGGCAGGTCTCAGAGCAGTGCTGTTTAAGATGTTACAGGTGAGGAGATGTGAATGTAGCGCCTGGAGGCATGGGCTAAAGGTACAAGCATGAATATTTCCCAAATGGAATCAACACCACTTACTGGAAATGGAATTATGAACTGCCACCTATGTTCACTTTTCTTACACGAGAGTGGGTTAGAGATTACAAATGTACATTTCATTCACAGTTATCTGTAACCGCTTATCCAATTCAGGGTCACGGTGGGTCCAGAGCCTACCTGGAATCATTGGGCGCAAGGCGGGGAATACACCCTCGAGGGGGCGCCAGTCCTTCACAGGGCAACACAGACACAAACACACATTCACTCACACGTACAGACACTTTGGAGTCACCAATCCACCTACCAACGTGTGTTTTTGGACTGTGGGAGGAAACCGGAGCACCCGGAGGAAACCCACGCAGACACAGAGAGAACACACCACACTCCTCACAAACAGTCACACGGAGGAAACCCACGCAGACACAGAGAGAACACACCACACTCCTCACAGACAGTCACCTGGAGCGGGAATCGAACCCACAATCTCCAGGTCCCTGGAGCTGTGTGACTGCGCCACCGCCGCTCAATTCTATTAAGTAAAATCTTATTTAATAAGTAGGAACCAAATGAACACAACTGAAATTTCCCAACAGAACTCCTCCACTTGTGTCATTACGCGATCATTAATAATAATGTTTTAATGTGAAGTATTATTAATGACCCAAATATATATGCATTTTTGCAAGCCCCCTTAAACATTCCATAGTTCTAGCTCAATGTGAAAATACAGATTCAAAATGACAAGGCACACTACTGTTTCTCTAAAATACAATTTAGCTACTGATAGTTTCCAATCAAAACACAGCACTGAAACTGGCAGTATCAGTAATTCAGCAGACTAAGATAGGCAGCTCCATCATGTGATTTAAGGTTTGTGTGATGGTTGTAATGGAAACTATGGAGGAATTACTATTCCTGGAGGTTGAGAATATTAGGGATGACAATATCAGAGTCAACACAACGATACAGATTAGTTTGTGTACACAAGCAAGTATTTGAAATGCAACTGAATATGACGTTTCCTTCTTTCATTTCTCAACTGTGCCATTGCCTGAGATTATCTACCCACTTTTTATTAGCTTTGAAATGATCCGAAAGGTGAAACTGACATTTCATACAAAAGCAATGTTTCAATTCTGCACCTAAGAATTTGCATTCAAATCAGATCTTTGTGAGATCTGCTTGCTTTGAGATTTGTTCGATTATCGCCAGCAGTTGCTAACGTTGAATGCTAGAATCCATTTGATTTGAATGTGTTAAAGCAACTGGGATAACAAAACAGCAACTTTTTTCAGCTCCTCTGTCCCACAGAGTGTCAGAAAAGAGCAGCTTTGATGGTCCAGTGACTGTGATGAGGTGCAGTCAAACAAAAAAATAGGGTGCTCGACACTCTTGGGGCAAAGGAAATCAAGCGTCTCAGCTCAATTATTTGATCACGGAGCGAGCGAGGTGGCAGCTTGGTCTGAGCTGTGGGAGTGGTGCGGACTGACTCATACAGCCAGGATTTTATGCGCCGCTTCCGCTGGCATCATCCCCAAGAGCTCCTGGCGGCTCCTCTCTCGTTTTAATTAACATGTAGGCCCGGCGATGTTAATTAAAAACAGACTGATCATTACCCACCAGGAAAGATCATACGGATGCTCCGGCACATCTAAACACCTTGAGCCCCGCTCCAACACGGAAACGGCTGCTTATTCCAGAAGAGAGGAGATGTTTTTGAGTGCCTTAAGCCAAAAAGAAAAAATAAAAAAAAATAAAAGGATCTGAGACAGAACTGTCTGTTCTTTGTGAGGCTTAAACCCAATGTGTTTGTCGATGAAGCTTTGGAAAAGAAGTGCCGTATTCATGTTAGGTGCATATTTCTTTCAGGACTGAAGCTTAGAGTTTAAGATATACTCAGGATCAGGCTTTGGGTTTTTTTAGGGTGCTGTGCTCTGGTGTGCATATAAAGCAGGATTACGGAGTGTTTTTTTTGTGTCCTGCCTAGTGGGGCAAACCTGAGATTCCTCTTAATCTGTGTGTGTTATGGATGATAACTCTGGGATTCCACTTACTTCATGGGCTTGAACAGCGCTTGTCCGTAGTTCTGGAACGTCATGATGAGCTTCAGTTGGGTTCCACCAGACTTCATACCTGTGGAAACATGGAAACACTGTTAATGATGCATTGTTACAGCGACAAGACCATAGCTCACTAATCTAGACAAATACTCGAAGGTCAAAGGTACTGTACCATGCCATTGTGGACTATTGGCACGGTTATGGTTTCTTTTTCCTTTGCGAAACCAGAAACAGAAACTGCACAGTACCTCGTAATAATTCTGCAGCAGTAAGAATGTTAAATGAATGAAGTTATTTGGATTGTTTACATACTTCCTTTTGTTTGTGTGTATGTGCAATTAAGCACAGACTACTGTTACATTCAGTTAATACCACGAATGAAGGCGCTAACTTGCAGACTCTCGCAGGACATGTGTCCAACAGGAGGACTTGTGTGATCAAGTTATGTTATAGGTACTAACACGTTATATAATAAACACTTTTTTGAATATAGGGAGAGATGGTACTATTGACTTTAAGAATGCTGCATTGCTGAAAACTTAAAAAACCAATCAGTGGAGCCCTACGTCTTGTAAGCCCTCTCACAGAACAGTTCTGTGGCCCTGAGTACTCACTGTGCTGAGAAACCTGTCTCATCACGGTTTGTAAGCATTCCGTGCCTAACTGTGTCCGTGTGGAAAAGCCACCAGAACGGTTACCATCTGTGCTCAGGACTGTTCGACCCTGCAGTAGAGAAGAGGCCAAATATTTGTTCCTTACTTTGGTATTTGTTTTCTTTATATGTATTCAAAAGCTATGCCTTTTTAACCTTTGGTAACCCAACAGAAGTTTATAACACTGTAGTGTTTTCCTGACATTTTCAATGTTTCACAAACTAACTGAACTTGGATGACTAGAGTACTGGCACTGGCACTAAATTAAGGTTTTATATCTTAAACTTATTACATATCGTTGCCGCTATCTATTTAAGTCGGAGTTCTGCCTTCTTGACTGACATTGAGAATATTAATTCATCCATTATCCGTAACCGCTTATCCAGTTCAGGGTCATGGTGAGTCCGGAGCCTATGCGCAATCATTGGGCGCAAAGCGGGAACACACCCTGAAGGGGGCGCCAGTTATTCACAGGGCAACACACACAGACATTCACTCATACACTCACACCTACTGACACTTTTGGACACAGGGAGAACACACAACTCCTCACAGACAGTCATCAGTTCAGGGTCATGGTGAGTCTGGAGCCTATGCGCAATCATTGGGCGCAGGCGGGAACACACACTGAAGGGGGCGCCAGTTCTTCACAGGGCAACACACACAGACATTCACTCATACACTCACACCTACTGACACTTTTGGACACAGGGAGAACACAACTCCTCACAGACAGTCATCAGTTCAGGGTCGTGGTGAGTCCGGAGCCTATGCGCAATCATTGGGCGCAAGGTGGGAACACACCCTGAAGAGGGCACCAGTTCTTCACAGGGCAACACACACAGACATTCACTCATACACTCACACCTACTGACACTTTTGGACACAGGGAGAACACAACTCCTCACAGACAGTCATCAGTTCAGGGTCGTGGTGAGTCCGGAGCCTATGCGCAATCATTGGGCGCAGGCGGGAACACACCCTGAAGGGGGCGCCAGTTCTTCACAGGGCAACACACACAGACATTCACTCATACACTCACACCTACTGACACTTTTGGACACAGGGAGAACACAACTCCTCACAGACAGTCATCAGAGTGAGACTCGAACCCACAAACTCTGGAAGTCCCTGGAGCTGTGTGACATCAACACAACCTGCCGCGCCACTGTGCCGTCCCATTTGTGTCTTAGCATCTCTGAGTCATTCATCACATAAAAGAACAGTCAACACTGTGGTTAATTCTAAAATTAATTAAGGACAATTAATGCTTTTATGAAATACAATTATTTTTAATATGTTACCTTTAATTAAATACTTCTCAAGTAATTCAAAGCTATTCTAAGCTGGTAAAATGGAACAGTCAAGAAACACATAACTTTGTTATGAAATGCTGAGTATGCATACGTGCACACAAACAAACAAACACACACAGGAGACACTCTCTCATCAGTCATGCCACATGCTCTCCTCACTGACTCATTTGTGAATACACCAGTGCTCTAAATCAGCGTTATTAAAAAGCTGGGTAGACAAGTTTTTTTCAGCGTGTGTTTTTCCAGCCTCTTCACAGTCTTTGACAATGAGATGTCATGCCTTGGCCCATAAATAAACAATCTAATTCCACGCACAGATAAGCAACCATCTGCTGTTTATGACTGTCAGAATGTCTAGGCTAGAGCACTGGTAATAAAGGCTATGTTTGTCATCAGTAGAGATTATGGCAGTAAGAAGCAACAGTGCCATAGGCTGCCAATCAGCCTGATCTGCTCAGTTCCTGTAATTCCTGTCATTGTTTGAGTGTACTGACACTTTATGGGACAATGCTTAGTCAGAGATCCAGAGATTAGAGTTTCTCTTTTTCACCTTAAACATTGCACTACTCAGGTTCCAATGAGCAGCCATTTTACTCAATGATTAAGATGGTGACATGTCACGCAGCCAGTTTTCAGTTTGAATTTGTTTAGTTATTCCAATCTAATTAAATGTGTTGGCAGTTTATGTCTGTGATAACTAGGGGTGGGCGATATGGCCCTAAAATAATGTCACAATATATCAATTTTTCCACTTTCCACCATACTTCACTGTGCCTAAGTGGCTCATATAAGGAACGTACGCCATATTATGGGTAACTACATGACATCATTACGTAAACAGGTGAGATTATCACGATAATCATGATAATAAGATAATACAACATTGTTTATGATCCGTTATCAACCAGCTACCCTAACAACTAAAGTTACTCAATGCGCTCAGCCCATGAGTATCCAAAACACCCAGGTAGGCACCTCTCCTCATAAGTGTTTCGCTGCCTGTGCTATCAATAACCATAAATCCACACTGGCCTCCCTGGAGACTAAGGCTGTCCCTATCCCTAGTGGCACCGTTAATGTAGAAAAAATGTAAATGTATTTTCAGATAACAGTATATAGTATATATAATAACTAAGGATGCATCTGTGTGGAAGCTGTGAATATAAAGAAAGACAGTATTGTTGTGTATATTTTGGCCAATGCATGAACATACAAATTTAATAAAATCGGACTAATGTTACACAGAAATAACCTTTATTTCTGCAGGGTGCAGACAAATGCAAGGCTATTTAGCAGAGAAGCACAGTGCAAATGTGTAATTCTTTAGATGACTATTATGTACACACACATAACTGGTGTGAGCGTGTGTGTATAATGTTACTCAGTGTTACTAATGTAAATCAAATCTGTAGTGTAATGACAATAATAAATAATAATAATAAAAATACACAACTGACAAATTCTAGTTCTAGGAAAATACGAGGTCAGGTGAAAGTTTCGGGACATGACCATGGGAACCATAACTAGAGTACACAAGCAGACACTTTCCCTGATTATATTACAAAAGGAGCCAGAGAACCCTGGCAACATACTTTCACAGATTTAATGGCCTCGTTTTCTGCCACTTTGCTTATTCTTAACTGGTGCTTCACACAAAGCATAGCCAGTTCTCCATTTGGTTCAGAGCTGTAAGTGACGGTATCCTTCAGCAGCAGACCCTCATTCGCACAGCATGAGGTGCGTTTTGGAATCCAGATAGTCCAGAGCCGCTGCATGTATCTCTCTGAGTACAGGTCTGACAAGACTAGAAACTGCCTTTATAAGCTGCTCTGGAATATCCTCCATTTCCTTGAAGTGGTGAGCTAAACCACAAAAAGAAAAGGAAAAAAAAAACCTAGAAAACTGCTCTGACAACATTCCATAATATACACACACGAAAGAAGACTCAAACACTAACGAACACGAATATATAAAAGGTAATTATGCTTAGAGTATGAACCTTAAAAGATGCATTTAAGTGTCCATTAACGTGCCACATTGTTTTTAGTGTAAATATGTTTATAGTAACTTCAAAGGTGTCAAATAATAGCGGTAAAGTGTAGCGACTAAAGAATAATCCCTAAAGAGTTTCCCTTTTCTAGTCTTTTAAAAGACTGCTGTGTGTGTTCTATTTGTACCAGTGCAACACTGGAGAGCTGCGAACTGTCCACCAGCCAAATAACAATAATTCCTGTGTGGTGGTCTTGTAAGTGGTGTCATCATGGAAGAACTGGGTAAAAAGGGCTAACAAAGTATGCAGAGCAACAGATGAACTGTAACTATTGAACTGCAATAACTGAATAATTAATGTAGCTATTCAAATAAACAATGAGTGCAGAAACAATGGGGTCTTAATGTTTTGGCTGTTTACAAAACCTTTGAAGTTTTTATATTTTTTGGACAAAATTAGACAAATATAAAGGCTCTTCTGAATATATTTTTTCAAACAGCGATGAAACACCATTACCCTTGGAAGTCAAATGAATTTCCATTTAGTCCGATTAAAGTCTGATATCCCATAATTTGCAAATCATCTCATATACAACACGTGAAATTTCTTGTTTTTCCAGTTCTATTCAAATAACACCTGGAAAAAACAAAACATACTCTGTGATATTCATTCCCTTACACTGGCTTTACCCTAATGTTTACACTAATGTTTACACTAATATCAAGAAGATGACTGTATCCAATAATGTACCCCCTGGTCATAGACCACTTGTTACAGCCTTGTTACAGGATGTTGTTAACAAGCAGTAATAATAACTAAGTAAAGTAAGGATTAACCCAACTTTAACCCATTTTTGGAGGTAAATGATTGCCTAACTCTGAGAGCTGAACTGAAGGAGCACTGATGTTTTATAAGTTGGGGCATTTCCTCATAGTTGGGGTTTTTCCCCCCATATGGTGAACAGAAGAAGGAGTTGCTCTGTCACAGTACTGGGAGGGGTGTTAGTCCTTGAATGTGGCTTGGAGATATTTGAACTTGAGAAACAGCTGCCTACAATGAGACTCAGACCACTTCCTAACTTCATAAATCAGAGCGATTGGATTTAAATCATTTCCAAACGTGTCAGGCCTTGTATTCACACCTGCAGTTTTTTAGTGTGTAATCTCTTACTGGGTAAAATCTTTATCTCTAATACACATGAACTGACCAAGTGTCTCAGTATTTAGGCAATTCTTGACACCTCTTTATTCCTACATCTACAAGGTGAACCAACAAAATAGGTGTGCTACAACAATCCTTTAGGTCTACTACTTCTCTCATTAGTAGTAATACTGTAAGTAGTATGCTAGGAAACTGCACAGCTCAGCTAAGATACCCCAATCAGGAGAATTTGGGTAAACAGCAACAGTTCATGACATATGGTGTGATAGATTTGGCTAAAAATATGGCATTTTCTAGCCAATTCTAGCCAAACTTTACGAATACTGGAATAACAAAGATGAACCAACATTGAAAATAAACAATGTTTTGTTATTGTGGCTGCAGTGTGCAGAAGAACATAGGAAAAAGGAGTAGTAGAAAATTTCATTGAGTGTTTCCAAACAGGAAACACTCAAAATGAATCATAGCCAACTCTAGCCAACATTAGGGGTGGGTGGATGATTTTAAGACCTGTGTATTGACCCCCTGGATAAGGAGCAGTACTTTATTGAAGTATTGGAGCTCTGATGGCCTTAACCGATGTGCTCTGCACTAAAAAACAGTGTCACATCGTTGCCCACTCTGCAGCAGGGCTATGAGAAAATGCTGAAAACAGACAGAAATTGGGCCGACTGTCACTCAAAAGGGTAGTCATGCATGTGCTCGGCTATCTTTGGTAGAATACCTTCTCGCTGACTGCTGCATCCAGCCAAAATATATGAATTTAGAAAAGACTTCAGATGGCCCATTGGCCTGGCTAATAACTCCACATTACTACAAATCCACCCCCAATACACATACACAATCATAAGCCCTTCAGCTTTGAGAATTCATTGCTATTCCCCCAACCCTACACTAGGCGCACAAGTGACCTAGTTGGCTTGTGCGATGCCCATAATGGCACTAAACCACTTGGCAATAATTGCTTTTGGAAGAGGGGATTACTCTCCTGAGCCAGAAATACTAGAATATTAAAAATCACAGGGATGGGCCCTGGAAATCTACACAACAGTAACGAGGGTTGACCCAGGCTCACCTACGCTGGTGATCCTCTGAGTCTGCAGGTCCTTCAGCAGAGCCTCTATCACAGGGTTGTGCCTGGCGTAGAGCTCATAGCGGTTAATCCCAATGTGGAAGCGAAGCCAGTTGGGGTATGACTCAGCTGTGGCCTCCCCTGTCGGGCTGTATTCTTCCTCTTCTTCATTTCCCTCGTTGTGCCTAGAAACGACAGGGCATTAGTTTTAAACCCTAATATAAGGCATGTGGGAGAAGAATCTTAAGAAATGACAATGGTAACAAAATGTGGCATGAGTATATTTTCAATGGTGAATAATTGAAACCTGAAAAATGACCACCTGCACCTTACATTTATTATGAGAAGAGCAAATGTACACTGTGCCAACCCCCCGGTTTAATTTCAATAAAGTATAACGTATCCATTTAAAGTACTACTTGAGCACGAGTTTAAGAGTATAGTGTGTGTTGACAATGATCAGATACTGGCATTAGCTTACATTACTTCTCCTATCAATGTCTCCCTAATAAATTTCCCATCTGTATTTTGCTTTCTATATTTCTGCCCCAACTAGTGATCTCTAATATATTTAGTGTATAGCTATACCTTTCCCCTGCAAGCATATTTAATCCTTCGCCAGTCCTTCACAGGGCAACACAGACACACACATTCACTCACACCTATGGACACTTTTGAGTCGCCAATCCACCTACCAACGTGTGTTTTTGGACTGTGGGAGGAAACCGAAGCACCCAGAGGAAACCCACGCACACACAGGGAGAACACACCACACTCCTCACAGACAGTCACCCGGAGGAAACCCACACAGACACAGGGAGAACACACCACACTCCTCACAGACAGTCACCCGGAGGAAACCCACGCAGACACAGAGAGAACACACCAACTCCTCACGGACAGTCACCCGGAGGAAACCCACGCACACACAGGGAAAACACACCACACTCCTCACAGACAGTCACCCGGAGGAAACCCACGCAGACACAGGGAGAACACACCACACTCCTCACAGACAGTCACCCGGAGGAAACCCACGCACACACAGAGAGAACACACCACACTCCTCACAGACAGTCACCCGGAGGAAACCCACACAGACACAGAGAGAACACACCACACTCCTCACAGACAGTCACCCGGAGGAAACCCACGCAGACACAGGGAGAACACACCACACTCCTCACAGACAGTCACCCGAAGGAAACCCACACAGACACAGAGAGAACACACCACACTCCTCACAGACAGTCACCCGGAGGAAACCCACGCAGACACAGAGAGAACACACCAAACTCCTCACAGACAGTCACCCGAAGCGGGAATCGAACCCACAACCTCCAGGTCCCTGGAGCTGTGTGACTGCGACACTTACCTGCTGCACCACCGTGCCGCCCTCATATTTAATCAACAGATATTAATTTGTTCTTGAATTCGGGTATCTTTTGGTATTTCCTGTGTTCTAACTATTAGCATAGTTGGTACTAGAGTTTTATGGGGAATTTATAAGGATTTATAAGGCTAAGAAACTATTAACTGTAATTAACATTCAAGCTCTAAGCAATTATTCTGTTAGGCCCCCTCCAGCCCTTCAGCTTTGTTCTCTCAACCTCCACAGCACATAAGAGGTCCATGCAGTAAATGATGAGTATGTAGACAGTAATAGCTACTTCATCCAAGTACAGGTAATGAGGAAACAGTAGGAGAGCTGCTGCTCAGTGTGTGAGCCCCAGACTTCATCTTAAGAACTTTAATTTACTTTTCACAATTGTTGCAGTGCGACCTATAAACAAAATCTTTGTATAGGCCAAACACTCTTTTCCAGCAACCTGTAATGGCCCATTAGTTATGTGTCATCGCTCCAGAGTAATTAGTCAATTAATTTTTATTTCAGCCTCTTGCTGCTGTGTACCGCCACTCTGACATTTCACTTTGATTTCATCTTCCCTTAGATTAATGAAGATGATAAAAATGAAGATGCGTCTAACAGCACTCGAACCTGTTGACCTCATGATGGTTGAGAATATTTTGATGAAATGCTAAATTTCTTTCTTAGTTTTAAAACATTTTCAACAGATTAGATTTAGAACGGTTTGTTTTTGTTACTAACGATGCTTTCCTCTCTCAGGATGTTCAGTTTGGTTGTACTTAGAAACCTCTGTCTAACCAGCTATGTAAAGACCCATCAAGACACGGTTCTACAATAAAACAATATAAGTAGTTCCCTTAAACCCTGATTCAACAGAGAGAACTTGAATGTAATGCCTTTTCATTTCTGGAGGGCACATCTTATTCAGGGCTGCACTGATGGAGTGCAGCTCACAGGGGAAGGTATCAAGAAGGGTTATGATCTTGGAGACTTTCCCGTTTTGTATGACATGGATACTTGTAAACCCCCAAGCCATAGACTTCAAATACACTGTTGTTATGTTGTTATTCTAAAAAAAAAAACACCTAAAGAAATGCATATACTGAAAAGCACACCATGAGTCAAAACTATTAGCTGGTAAGGTAAAGAACACCTGAGAATCAACATATTCTCTCATTCACTATATTCTCTCTCACTCACACAAGTGCTAAATGCGTTTGCAAAGCTGTACCATTTTCCAAGCCACTAGTAGTTTCATGCTATTGGAGGAGCTGAAGAAGTGGGTAATTTGATAGGAAAACCAGTGACTCGGTAGATTGCATTGCTCTCTAGGCAGGTGCATTTGCTCCCTATTCAGCATTTTGTCCTTGCAATATAAGGCAAATGCTCTGGCTGTTAGACACAGTCTATTGCAGCTCATTGAGACATACTTAAAGCTAACAGTTGTGATTGTCATTTGCTTTAGTCAGGTATACAATATAAGTCTCTAAATTAGATTTCTTCCAAATAGTGTAAGAAAAAAACTATTAAAAAAAAACTTAACACTTGATCCTTTATATAATCCCAGTAGCACTGTCAGGTTACTCTTTACAGAAAGGCTTCTTTCAGTATTATGTGACAGAATAAGCCAGGCTCATTTTGGAAACCCCTTAAGTACTCCGAGAAAGAAAGATAGAATGGAAACCAAGGCTAACAGACTATGTCAACAAAATCTAAAAGCACTGACAGAAACAAAATTAAGTTCCTCATAAATTTCACCATATAGGTTCCCTGTTACTAACAAGAGACACTACTGCACATGAAGGACATAAGAAAGGTTCATATTTAGGTGTGTTTATTTAAAGTGTTAAGTCAGGGTTTGTGTTTCTGAATGACTTTAAGTCCACAGCATTAGCAGTGAATTTTTTAGAAGGAATGTAGTGATTCCACAACTCCACCGCAATTCATGCTAACACTTGTCTTTCTGAAACATTTAAAATTATTTTTAACCCTGAATTTAAGGAGTTTTCATTTCAAAACCATTCATAAAATACGTTAACTTATCTTAGAAACATCGCACTACAAACGGTTTCAATGAGTTACAGAGTTTTAACATTTGAAAATATTAACAAACAATTAGCAAACACATAAACTGTAAAACTAGCATCCAAGCTAATGGCGTGAGGACAAGTACATTTTGATTCAAAAAGTAAATTTAAATTCAGTGTGGAATTTGGCTAACAGAACTAAACTTGAATTTGAGAGATATGTTAAATATATTCACACTGATTGAGACACAGCAAAACTTTTGTAATATTTTATTGTTTAATGTATGTTTCAGGGTGAAGGGGTAGTGGGCTGGGACAGGCAAAGAAGGTCGACGTAACGGTCACTCGCTGATGTTTTCGCGCCTTTGTGCGTAGAGTTAAGGTCAGTCCTCCACACCTGATAACGTTAGCACGTCAGGCGGGAAGGAGTAACTGCAGTGTGAGGAGTTCAGTATCAGATAAGTTAGTTTAGAAGTTTCACTCACCACTCTTGGTTTCCCGTGGCTTTGGGATAAAACCGTATGTCCGTGTTGACGTTGAAGAGCGTGTCGTCGTCCGTCAGCGACGGCAGTGCCCTCTTGTAGAGCGGGTGTTCGTACAGAGCCGCCAGCCTGGAGGCGCGCTGCTCGGTTGTCTCCTTCCCCCGGGTTCCACTCTCCCTTATCAGGTTCCTCCGCTTCTCCTCCGCCGGCTCCATGCTTCTCTTCAACGGCTCCGCCCTCTCACCGGCGCCTGCTAGCTTCTCCAGAGACTGCGAGCTGAGGTTAGAGCTAGGCTCGTTGCTGAAGTCTTGCAGTATCCTCAGTGTGTGTTTGCCCGGCCACCCTGCTTGAGGTCCGGCGGTTCTAGAGCGCTGCTTTGAGCGCCCGCGGGGCTCCTCGCTCGGGCTATGGGCACAGGAACAACCCGCGTCTCCACCGCCGGAGCCCGTAGCCGCTCTCCTCTCCAGTTTAGGCAGCAGGTCGATCATAATGTGCATGGTGCACGCCACCAGAAACACCATGAGGATGAGCAGACGGAACTTACGAAAGATAATCATTTTTTTTGGTAATATAGTTTTTCGACTCGGCAGCTGCCTCGCGGTTTGTTGTTGTTTACCTCAGCAGCGTCTTGAGGCTGTAGAATCAAATAGAGCTTACAACTCTTGTCTGTAAAGGACTAGGGCCCTCGTTTATAAACAAAAACGCCGGCGCCGACAGTTCTGCTTTTAAAAAAGACCTCGTGTGAAAGTTCACTTGTATAAAAAATGCCCTTTGACACAGAAACGTGAAGATGAACGCAGGTTTCCCACCTGACGTGTGGTCCACAGTCCGAGTGTCCCGCTGTCATTAGGATGGCGTTACAACGTTCGCCAACATCGTGTTCGTACAAACCTCAACCGTAGAACTTCTGTTAGGAACACATGTATTACGGTTTATTACGAGGCCCCGGAGACCCAGCCAGGCGACTCGCCGTCACGGACAAACAGGCGACTTTCCTAGGGGCACCGCTGCCGTTTGTGTCCAGCTCGGTTCTCCCAGAACCCGCACGCGGTCAGCTGCATTTCGGCTCCGGCGTGAAGGCGACACGAAGCCGCATCAGTGCAGTCCGGTCCCCGCGCGGAGAGCTCCACCTCCGCGGTGAAACACGACGAATCAGGTCCCGGTGCGATGCTAACACAGAGAGGAAAGACAGGTCGAGTTGAGGGGTATTAGGCGACGGCACCAGGCGACGACAAAAAACAAATCCGTTCCTCCCCGTGACAGGTGTCGGTGTGTCCGCCGAACCCGGCTCCTGTCCCCAGGTCAGTGTCCACTTCAGGCCAGGTCTCTCTCTCTCTCACTCTCGCTCTCTCAGGGTTAGAGATACAGGAAAAGAGGGAGTGGGTGTTAAATATTAGGATGGAGCTCGTGTTGAAGCCTCCCTGCCCGCGTCACCGGACACTGTTGGATTGGCTGCGTTTCACTGTGCGATCAGCGACGAGCTACAGCCGCCCGCATCCTCTCTCTCTCTCTCTCTCTCTCTCTCTCTCTCTCTCTCTCTCTCTCGCTCCCTCACTGCGGCTAGAGGGCGCTGCTGGACAGAAGGGCTTTATTCCACCCACCTTTTTCCACCACACAACCCAAACAGTAACTCCCTGCAAAAACACATCAAATTGTGAAATTTACAGTTCAGTTTTGGACTAATTCTCTCTCTCTCTCTCTCTCTCTCTCTCTCTCTCCCACTTTCTCTCTCTTTCTTCTCTCTCTTTCTCTCTCTCTCTTTCTTCTCTCTCTTTCTCCCTCTCTCTCCCACACTCTCTCTCTCTTTCTTCTCTCTCTCTCTCTCTCTCTCTCTCTCTCTCTCTCTCTCTCTCGTATATATATAACACTCTCATGTCACATTTTTGATTGTTAATCAAACTCAGCCAACAAGGTTATGACATTTTACAGTGGACCACCCTCTGCAAATCATGCTGAAAGGCTACATTTTAAAAGGCGCTTTGCTGAGAGAGACACGAGACATGCAGAAGTTAAAACTGTCAAAAGGACCCTGTATCATAATTACAAAGTTGTAGAAATGAACCCATAAACAGCAGGAGCAAGGAAGGATTCAAACACCTTTGCTTTTGTTATTTAAAGAAGTATAAAAAGATAATGAATGAATGAAATAATTGATGTGGTGTTTTGTAATCTAAGCAGTGAAATGCGCTTTCATCATCACTGCAGAGCATTACAACAAAACCAGGACTGCTGTCAACAGACACACACACTAACCGCTAATAATTAGGTGTGGTGAACATACACACACCTGGAGTGGCAAGCAGCCACTTTGGCACCTGTGTAGTTGTGGCAGTTGTTGGTTAGTGTCCTTTTTTAAGGGCACTTCAGCTGTGAATGTTGAGAGAAGAATAAGCTCTTCACTCCCCTCGCCCCCATTCATCCTACTGGTCCAGGAGATTGGACAAGGACCTTTCGGTCCCAAGCGTCCTTCTCTAACATGGCTGTGTTCGAAGATGTATCATCAGAGGAATAAGCCATCAGCGTCATGGCTTTTTTACCCTTCAAAACTGTAGCGTTCCAAATAGGGGCGAGTTCACACAGGCAGGGTTACTACTGTCGGAAACCTGAGGGACCAATTTGGTCGTAAGGGGTGAATGGGGACATGGGATAGCAATAATAGCATTTGCATACGTCTGTGTGTAGAGTCGTATTCGAACCACATTTAAAACAAAAGAGATACATACTATGTTTTCCCCTCACTTAGCTTTGAGATTCAGTTCTCCCTCTCATTACATCATTCATGTTTTTCTCAGATGACTGACATCATGCCTCTGTAACGTTTGCAGAGTAGGAGCCACAAATTGGGATCCTTCACCGTGGATATGGTGTTCTTGGGGTCAGTGCCCGTTCTTTGTTTCTCTGGACAAGCTAAGTGGAGTGTTTGCCAGAGAGTTTTTTTCTGACCAGAACAAATGGTTCCAAAGGAGGTTTAATTTTTCGAAATGCTTGTGAAATTTAGATGTGCATCTGAGTGGAGATTATTGCCTGAGTAGCTCTGCCTGCTTACATTCGTTCATTCATTGCCTGTAAGCGCTTATCCAGTTCAGGGTCGCGGTGGGTCCGGAGCCTACGCGGAATCACTGGAGGGGGCTCCTGCGTATACAGGTTATGTCGGTCCTGAATTACGATGTTTCGTGGTTACGACACATCTCCCATTTACTGTATAAATCCTTGTTTCGACTTAAGTGGTTTTGCGTCGTAACGTGAACTTCGTGTTTGGTGTGCGCGGCGGAAGAATACACGGTTACGCGGCTCAGGACAGAGGAGGATAGGTGTTAGGATAGGATAAGTACTCACAGTATGTTATTTACGTACAGTACGTACGTATGTTCCGACGTACACCGAAAATCTGTTTACGACGCGACGTAGGAACGGATCAACGTCGTAAGTCGAGGACCCCCTGTATCTAATATTTATCTTGATATTGGCTGAATGCTTTCATTCTGTTGTGTTCTGTTAAACAATCTCCCTCGCCACAGGAAGCCTTATTCGAATGGCCTCATTGTGCTCCATTTTTCATGTCAAAGGTGGAGAGCCCAAAAAAAAAAAAGCCTTAATTGTGCCAGATGGATGAGATGTAGGGCTCTCCCTCCAGAATAACTCAGAACAGAACATTTATGGTTCTTGCTTTAGGCAAACCATATCCTTGGCGAATTTCAAATGAATGTGAAATCATTTATACACACACACACTCACACATTTAGGCTTTTTAAAAGTTTTTTCTTTTTTTTAATTCCCCCTTTAAAATCACAGTATCGGGTGATGAACGGCCAGATGAAAGCTAATTTCTCATCCCATAACGAGGCTTCATTTAGCTCGAAACTGTGCCCTCCAGTTCGAGTGTCAAGTGTATATCAATATTAATCATCACGCCTACATACAGGGAGAAACCAGTTGCCCTCTTTCCAGCGCACGTACGAGGTAGGTCACGTGTACACATTGCACTCACCTACAGAATTGCTTTAATGAGTCACTGAGTCATTTTATGAGACCTCCTTAACTTGAGCCAATTTTCAGCTCCCCATTCAAGACACAACAAAGGATGTGGTACAGCGATATTCTCTTTTCTCATTTTCCCGCCTGCTCCACACCTACCCTGACATGATTCACGGAAAGTTGTGAGCTCAAAAGAACATGCCATTATGTCACATGAACTGGGGGGAAAAAAAAGGTCTATTCCAGGCGACACAAAGGAAAAGGGACAAAAGGTGAAAAATATCCCTGTTACTTCACTTTCTTTTGACCTCCACTTTAACCTTCATCATAACCAAGAAAATTACACTTCATTGTATTACACCTTTCTCACCGTTTGCAAATGGTGTTTCAGGTTTTGTAAGTTAATGCCTTGCTGCCTGATCTTGCAGGGACGGCTAGAGGAAGCTTGTGTTGTAGAGGTTACAAAAATATTTAATGAACTCCTCGGAGAGGTCTCCGCGCCTTGTGAAAGCAAACAAGAAATCAACATTTCAGCACCATGCTGCAAATTGATTAGCGTTCTTTCTTTGGGGATTATCCATGGCTGGACTGCTGTTAGGGATTTTTCATCACAGGCTTGAATAGTGTGTAAAGGTAGCGCTGATCTGAACCAAGCGTAGTAATTGCTCTGGTGTCAGCGACAGGATTGCATTACCTAAGAAAAACCTCTGGAAAGAATACATGGCTGAGCTTTCTTCAAACGGTTTGTGACGAAACAGGCTGTTTTCTCTCATCTGGGGGGGATTGTGAAGATTTGATGGCATTCCGCCAAAAGGGAGTTGTTGAGGTCGGGTACTGATACTGAAAGATTAGAAACTCTACTCCAGCATGTCCCATAGGCATTGGCTGAAACTCTAATGCAGTTGCCCACTGAAGTCTAAATACTGGAGAACAAGGGAACGACCAACACACACTGTGCAGCAACAGACGAGCTACTGACTCTGACTTTACGTCCACAAGTTGGATCAACGAGAGTGGACAAAAAACTCGAGAGTGTTTAAAAACTCGAGGAGCACTGTTGTGCCTGATCCACTTGAGCAAGACTGAGGATGATCCACCACCGAAATCATTCCTTCTCTGAGCATTGAAGACTAGGGTGAAATGGACGTAAGAAGGTATGCAAAGAAACAGGTGGAAAAGTATAAACATTCATAGTTTGATCAGTGGGCGGCACGGTGGCACAGCAGGTGGTGTCGCAGTCACACAGCTCCAGGGGCCTGGAGGTTGTGGGTTCGATTCCCGCTCCGGGTGACTGTGAGGAGTTTGGTGTGTTCTCCCTGTGTCTGTGTGGGTTTCCTCCGGGTGACTGTCTGTGAGGAGTGTGGTATGTTCTCCCTGTGTCTGTGTGGGTTTCCTCCGGGTGACTGTCTGTGAGGAGTGTGGTGTGTTCTCCATGTGTCTGCGTGGGATTCCTCCGGATGCTCCGGTTTCCTCCCACAGTCCAAAAACACATGTTGGTAGGTGGATTGGCGACTCAAAAGTGACCGTAGGTGTGAGTGAATGTGTGAGTGTGTGTTGCCCTGTGAAGGACTGGCGCCCCCTCCAGGGTGTGTTCCCGCCTTGCGCCCAATGATTCCAGGTAGGCTCTGGACCCACCGTGACCCTGAATTGGATAAGGGTTACAGATAATGAATGAATGAGTTTGATCAGTAGTTTTCTCTACTGTAGTTTCTATTAAGTGCATTAAAAGTTGCTGTAAATTTGCATTATTTCCAAATCCACAGATTTCTGAGTCTGAGTCATCGCTGAAGGATTGTATTGAGTTACAGAGGCATGTGATACTTCTTTCCTTATAAGGGAAAGGGGCCAGGTGTTGGTAGGATTGGTGCTTATGCAGTGAGGAGGATGGCAGCTTTTTCATTCAAGCCATATTATCCCTTGTTGTGAATTTATGGGAAATAAAACGTCGCTTTTATGCACGCCAGCAGGCTTTTTATCAGGCTGAGATAAACAACATTCCAACAGAGAGTTCAGCGGGGTTAGATTTAGCATTTTCTTGTCCTCTACCGCGGCCCTCATTGTTCCCTGGGTGATATCTTGGCATCATATTTAGAGGCTGCTGTCGCTCAAGGTTTATGACCTTTGGCCCATAAACTGGGCCGAAAAGGGCTCAGACGTGGTGCGTTTTGGCCCAAAAGAGGCGCATTACTCCTGGCATTGATCCACAGGCCTCACCAAGCCGGGGAGTTATTTCAGGAATGGATCTTTGGAGAAAAAAATGTGAGTCTGAGGAGGTTTTAGCCTTGTCAGAGAAATCAATGCATATTCCAGACTCTGGCAGAATGTGAAATCCCGTGGACCTCGGGGCAGCGGACCGACCGTGTGATGTGGACTGGGAGTTTGGTGAACCCCCCCCCCCCCCCCCTTACTCGCAATGACCGGTGCTATAAACGTTGAAATGAGATGAAAAACGGATAAAATAAGCAGGGCTCTGCAGTATTTATTGTGTAGTTATCACAACACGCGCGAAATGATAAAGCAAAGAGCTCTGATATAATGCATTTTTGGCACGTCAGGGATTTTTTGTTAGAACAGCTTTGCTGTGTAAATGAAAGCTCCAGCAAATCACCAGGAAAGTCTGTTGTGTGTGTAAGCACGCTGACCAATCCCTGATGTTGCTGGCGAGCTTTCTGATGAATCACAGGCCTTCATGCTGCCTGACAAATACGCACACATTTTTGTTGTTGTTGTTGTTTTTCTTCTCCACAATCAGGCAGAGCTGCCTTTACCCATGCCACTGATACCTCTGCAGTGTGTATCACAATGCGATTCCAGTACGTAGCAGCATAAGCCTCAGTATGATAGTGTCCATATCGTGCAAGGCTCCAAATAAGGTTTAGGAGGATAATTGAATTTCTCCTGTTTTTTTATTTTCATTTTTTATTTTTTTATACCTACAACAGAAGGCGTTTCCCTCTCATTGTGGAGAGCCAGAATGTTTCGAATCAAAGCCGGAGGTACTTAAAGGCGGTAATGTGAGCCTCGCACCAACTTGATGGATGCAGTGGTACCAATTGCGGCTAATTTTCTAGGATTATTAAAAGAACTGGACGGCAGAGGAGGAAAGTCACTATTACATTCATTACAGACAATTAATGAAGGCCCACTGTGGAAAGGCAGCTGGTATGGAGGAAAAAAAAGAAGTGTTTCAACAATAAAATTGGTTTACTTGGCTTCTCAGTGGGCAGCCGGAATGTGGTTCACCGCTCAGCTCGATCACAGACAGAAATAGAGAGGGAGGAGTGAGTGACATGGCAGTGAGTAATGTGGCACAGACGGAACAAAGGCACCAATCTGAATATAGCATCGCTGGCCTAAAAAACAATTCAGCGTTTTCATGGTAAAAAAAAAAGCAGAAGAAAACTTATGCAGAGATCAAAAGCAGAATCTACCGATGCTGTTTCCATTTCCTCTGCAGAAAATAGAAGAAGTGGAGTGGAGAAAAAAAAGGGAAAATGGCCCACCCTCATAATCTCAAGGGCCGCTCCTTTATTTTGAACTAACAAATAGTCATCGCACTTGGCATTTATTTGTCTCTCTGTAAACGACATCCTGCACTTGCATTTCTGCCCAAGGCAGATGAGTTCCTTCCATTATTGATGGCACAGCCGTGTCTGACCTTTTACATGCTTACAGACACCATCCGCCGAGCTTTAATTATTAATATCAGCCCAAACGCAGTCTGTGCAGCTTGGAATGGAGAAAAATACTGCTTTCTGAGTTACTTTCAGAGGAACACATTTGCCAGGTTTGCTCTTTAGTTTCACATCCAGAGGAGATAGATTGGTAGAGGTCATCAGTGTGATTACTGCTTTGTGTTTTCTACCTTGTGCTGGATTACCAGTACGGATGGACGGTATATTGATCCCTTATTGGTCACAGATGTTCTTTGGGTGTTAGGATCAATCAAGGCTTTCACATGAGGCAATACATATAAATAATTTAGGTGGAAGTGGTGATAAATCCTGTGTTTCATGGTGCTGCCTTTTCTGAACGTCTATCAGAGGAAGACAGTGGTCAGAGTTGCCGTTCACTTTCACATCCTGAAATGTTCAAGGAGTAGAGATCATGAGTTAGTGATTTCAACCATGAGTTCACATGTCGATGCATGAGGATGGCCAATATTCATTCATTCATTCATTGAATGTAACGGTTTATTCAGTTCAGGGTCGCGGTGGGTCCGGAGCCTACCCGGAATCACTGGGTGCAAGGCAGGGACACAACATGGAGGGGGCGCCACTCACTCACACCTATGGACACTGTAGAGCCAGTCCACTTACCGCTGTTGTGTTTTTGCACCGTGGGAGAAAACCTGAGCACCCGGAGGAAACCCATGTGGACACAGGGAAAACATTGACTAACAATAGGGATGCGCTATTTTTTTCCCCTTATTTTTACTGCATCGTGTTTACGCTTTTCTAACCAATCATTAAATGTCTGCTTGTGTGCTGTGAATATTAGGACCAAGGCATTCTTTGAATGTTTGGACCGATCAAAACTCTACGATAAACCCACAATTCTTAGGAGGTCTAAAGCACAGTTTGGTTTATTAATGCATACACATTTCCAACAAAACATACTATGACCAAACGTTTGTGGACACCTTTTATTGGGTGGTAAATCTCTACACTGACATTTTGCAACCTGCACATGGTATGATTTTCCATAGAGACATAAAGAGATCATTAATTCCTCCTCTTAAAAAAGACATACTTTAGCTCTTAACCCACAAATTAACCCACTTTCCAGGGGTCTTAATGAAACGTTTGTGGCTGGCTTTGTTCAATATACCACAAGGATCAAACAACAATGCACTGTTCTCCCCCTGATGTGAGTTACGCCAAGATGAGCACACATCAATTAGAAGCAAGTGAGCAGAATTTTTCACTTGACTCTCATTCTTCTCAGTTCTTCTTTCACCATATTTAATCGGTATTCTTATTTCTTAGTACTTGTGTTTATATAAGTTTAACCCCATGTTTGCGCTTTCACAAAAATGTGGGTGCAATGCTGTGATTGGAGAGACTCAGACAAGGAGGTAGGAGAATTCTGCACCCTTAAGTAGGATGTGGCACCAAATCAGAATCAAGAATGCTAGGTTTTCTCTTGCTCTTCTCACGGCAGTGAAAAGGCCTCTGGAGTTTTTTAGACAATGGAGAGAACTGCAAACTTTGAAAAGCATTAACTGAGATGAGGATTGCTCTATTTCTACTCATAATCTAACCATAATGTTGATTTTTTTTTGCTGTTTAAGTTTACTTAACGTGGAAATACCTCCAAATTCAGGAGACGGCGTGAAATTAAACGCAGACCGAAAGTGTCAAAAACCTAAACAACTTGAGTAAAAAATGAGATTCTGTCGTTATTCAAACAATGATTAAAAAACTTACAGGCAAATTAAACTTCAGCCACTTACAAGCAAGAGTCACTTTCTTCCTCAAACCCACCGTACTACATTAAATGACCCAGAGCTGCTGAATGTAAACAAACCGGAGAAAACTGCAGTTACTACGATCGTAGATGTTCCCTTTAAGCTCTCATTTCCAAGTTTAAGAAACGCACTAAAGCAGGAACTATTATGGGTAGCATGAGAGTATTTTGCTGTCTCTGCCGACGACCTTGGTGCAAATAGGCGTGTGGTGAACTTGCATCCATAATGTATCTGCCCTCACCTGGCAGTGACGGCAAAGAGGTGTAATTTCTTACCTATGGAGGAAATGTGAATCACAGTTGTCAGCGGAACATCACTTCACCTGCTCATCCATCAGGTGAGATGTGGCTGTGTCTCGTGCCGCAATCCATCTCCCTTCCACTCGTCACTTTAATGGGGCCCAGGCTGTCATACAACACCGGAGTACCATCCACATGACGCCACGCCAGATGTATGACACAGCAGCAGTGTCTGGCCACCCTGATCATGCAGACATTACATACACTGTCTGCAGACACTTGCTTCTCCAGAAAACATTTCAGGGTACGGTAATGTCCTCTGCTGTGTGACCAGAGGCAGCAATATTTCTTGCTTAAATGTATAAGCAGTCGCATAGGGTCCCCAGGTAGGGGTGGGCGATATGACCCTAAAAATATATATTTAGTTTTACATATATTAATTATATTAAATGGTTTTATTTAATAAATGTTTCATTTACTACAAATGTAACATTTTCAAACATTTAGAGGAAGCAATAGATAAATTCATCCATTCATTCATTCATTCTTTGTAAGCATTTATCCAGTTCAGGGTCACGGTGGGTCCAGAGCCTAACTGGAATCAGTGGGTGCAAGGCAGGAATACACCCTGGAGGGGGCACCAGTCCTTCACAGGGCAACACACACACTCTGACACTTTTGAGTCTTCAATCCACCTACGTGGAACGTGTGTTTTTGGACTGTGGGAGGAAACCGGAGCACCCGGAGGAAACCCACGCAGACACAGGGAGAACACACCACATTCCTCACAGACAGTCACCCGGAGGAAACCCACAGAGACACAGACAGAACACACCACACTCCTCACAGACAGTCACCCGGAGGAAACCCACGCGGACACAGAGAGAACACACCACACTCCTCACAGACAGTCACCCGGAGGAAACCCACGCAGGCACAGGGAGAACACACCACATTCCTCACAGACAGTCACCCGGAGGAAACCCACACAGACACAGAGAGAACACACCACACTCCTCACAGACAGTCACCCGGAGGAAACCCACGCGGACACAGAGAGAACACACCACACTCCTCACAGACAGTCACCCGGAGGAAACCCACACAGACACAGAGAGAACACACCACACTCCTCACAGACAGTCACCCGGAGGAAACCCACGCAGGCACAGGGAGAACACACCACATTCCTCACAGACAGTCACCCGGAGGAAACCCATGCAGACACGTGGAGAACACACCACACTCCTCACAGACAGTCACCCGGAGGAAACCCACACAGAAACAGGGAGAACACACCACACTCCTAACAGATAGTCACCCGGAGGAAACCCACGCAGACACAGAGAGAACACACCACACTCCTCACAGATAGTCACCCGGAGAGGGAATCGAACCCACAACCTCCAGGTCCCTGGGGCTGTGTGTCTGCGACACTAACCTGCTGCACCACCATGCCGCCCCTAAATAAATAAATTAAAATAAAAGAATCTGTATACATATGCTTATTTTTGTAAATAACAGCAACTTACCAAGATTCTGATTTTGTATAAAATATATTATCTAGAATAAATCTACCACACAGTCAGAGTGCAGAATATAAACATAAACTATTATACAAAAAAACCCCTTGAAGATTCACAGTAAATAACAAAACAAATACAAAGTAGATGTTATTAATCAGTGTAGTCTGCTTGGGTTAGACCTCATTGGTTGTTGAACTCTTCTCACTGTGTTTTTTGATTTTCCCCATCCTCAGCTGGGTGCTTCTGCTTGAGATGATTTACAGATTAGTTGTGTTTCCCCCTTTTGTTGTTATGGGCTTCTTTCATATCTTGCAGCTACAATGGTTTTTGTATATCTGATATTTCGCTCTACTGAGGTCACTCCCCTTTGGAGCTAAAGAGTGGATTTCGATACTTGTCAGTGTGCCTAAATGACTCATAACAGACCTACGCCATATCACGCTTAACTGCATGACGTCATTACGTAAACAAGTCAAAATATCACTATTATTAAACTATTGTTTTTGTTTTGATCTTTAGCATGAGTTGAAAGTACCAATAAATCCTGGTAAATGGAAAAATAGAAATGGTGGAAAATTATTTGAATCACATGTCTTAGAGGAAGCTTTTAGCATTGTGTGTTTAGAGGAGCCTAAGTTTATCCAGAGATTTGTGGGGAAAAAAGACCTTCAATAAAATACAGTACAAATATAGATATTGGGCCCTGTCTACATTCATTCATTGTCTGTAACCCTTATCCAGTTCAGGGTCGCAGTGGGTCTGGAGCTTATCCAGAATCATTGAGTGCAAGGCAGGAACACACCCTGGAGGGGGCGCCAGTCTTTCACAGGGCGACACACACACACACACCTTCTCACACCAATCCACCTACCAACGTAAAACCAGCGCACCCAGAGGAAACAGACATGTGGAGAACACACCAAACTCCTCACAAACAGTCACCCGGAGGAAACCCACACAGAAGCAGGGAGAACACAACACACTCCTCACAGACAGTCACCCAGAGCAAACCCACGCAGACACAGGGAGAACACACCACACTCCTCACAGACAGTCACCCGGAGGAAACCCACACAGACACAGTGAGAACACACCACACTCCTCACAGACAGTCACCCGGAGGAAACCCACGCAGACACAGGGAGAACACACAACACTCCTCACAGACAGTCACCCGGAGGAAACCCACACAGAAACAGGGAGAACACACCACACTCCTCACAGACAGTCACCCGGAGGAAACCCACGCAGACACAGAGAGAACACACCACACTCCTCACAGACAGTCACCCGGAGGAAACCCACACAGAAACAGGGAGAACACACCACACTCCTCACAGACAGTCACCCGGAGGAAACCCACGCAGACACAGGAAGAAAACACACCACACTCCTCACAGACAGTCACCCGGAGGAAACCCACACAGAAACAGGGAGAACACACCACACTCCTCACAGACAGTCACCCGGAGGAAACCCACACAGACACAGGGAGAACACACCACACTCCTCACAGATAGTCACCCGGAGGAAACCCACACAGAAACAGGGAGAACACACCACACTCCTCACAGACAGTCACCCGGAGGAAACCCACACAGAAACAGGGAGAACACACTACACTCCTCACAGACAGTCACCCGGAGGAAACCCACGCAGACACAGGGAGAACACACCACACACCTTACAGACAGTCACCCAGAGGAAACCCACGCAGACACAGGGAGAACACACCACACTCCTCACAGACAGTCACCCGGAGGAAACCCACGCAGACACAGGGAGAACACACCACACTCACAAACAGTCACCCAAAGTGGGACTTGAACCCACGACCTCCAGGTCCCTATTCTGCATTAATAAGTTATAACATGAAAGTAGTGGGTGAAAGCAGACAGTTGGACCCACAGCGTTAGGAAGGGTCTCTAAGCAGAAGGATGTTCTGAATGTGTAACCCAGCGCGGCTCTGACTAATCAAAGGCACCTTGTGATGGCTGTCACCTCTCAGCACCGTCGCCTCTGAAGTGTCATCGTGTGTGTGATTACAGAGCAAAAACACTTGTCCTGTGGATCCTCTTGCTACACTGCCCCCCGATCCCCCAAACAATCAACTCACTGCAGCGCAGTGGCCAGCTGCCACCAGACGGAGGTCCAGGCGTCAGGAGTGGTGAGAACAGGTTTTGTCAGGTGGTTTAAACAGGGCCTTTCTGACAGGGAGAGATTTGTTGTGTGTGAATATCTGGCAACGTGCAGACAGCAGAGTGGGAGATAAGTATGTTGTGATCAGAAGGTGAAGAGATGGGTAAAATGTCAAAGGGGATGCTGGGATTAGAAGGGGAGGAGTTGGGGCAGATGCTATCAGAAGCAGCCCCCCCTCTGTACTGATATGTCAGTGGAATAACGTATGTTCAAGATGGCAGCTGACAGAAGAGTGGGTAAATTGATGGGTTGCTAAGGCTGTACTGTTATTTCTGTACTGCTGGAGAATGTGTAAAGTGTTTTTGGCTTTTCTTACAAAAGGGATTGAACGATTGTGCTTTAGATTTCAAAATGATATATCACTGTAGAGCCCAATGAAACATGTGGCTACTCCTGGGAAGATTCACCAATGTTCTGTGGATTCTCCTTTTGTCAGTAATGACTCCAACTGTTGTTGGTGATGTATTAGAAACGTTTCTGTAACCTTTTCCACACGGAATCATTCCAATTTCCCATTTATTATACACAGGAGTGCTCGCTACATTCAAGCCTGTCTGTGTTCAGCTGAGACTCATTAGCAACTGAATTTGCTCAACTCGTTGCTTTACGACCTAAAGGGGCGATTATTTTTTCACATGAGGTTGGTTACATGTACTTCGCTACTTCAATAACTGATTCATTCAGTCATTATCTGTAACTCTTATCCAGTTCAGGGTCGCGGTGGGTCCAGAGCCTACCTGGAATCATTGGGCGCAAGGCAGGAATACACCCTGGAGGGGGCGCCAGTCCTTCACAGGGCACTTAAATAACTGATCATTTGTTTGAAAACATACCTTTTGTCTCATCCTACCTTTTGGTTAATTATCGTATAGCCTCAGTTATTGCTATTTCTAAGTGTGCTAGGTGAATACAAACAGAGGTCTGATCAACAGTGGGTTAAACAGCAGCTGGCAAGGCTTGAATATGCTGAATCAGTAAGAAGCTCTACAGTAGGGATATCTCCGGTCCATGTGGTCTCTGCTGAAGACTGGGATAAAGAAAAAGGCATGGAAATCCCCTTGGTCTGGGCCAAATCCTGTCACTTTAACCTTTCTCAGATTTCCCCCAGGACATCTGCTGGGTAAGTGCGCACCAGAAGTCTTTGTGTTCTCAGCAGAGAGCCCACACAAGTGCATTTCTACAGACAGGAACATTAGTCACATATACATGTATACAGCCATCTGCCGACATCTGTGAACATCTCTGGTCAGTCTTGTTTTTGCTCTAAAAGAAAATAAGGTAACTCATACTGTAGTACGGTTATTTTTCTGCAGATGTAAGCGCACACATCCTGTGTATTTCCTGAATTTGCTGTAAACCTTCTGCATTGAATCTACACCATAAGCGATGTGTAGGTAAAAACATAGCCGTGCACCCGATGCCATGTTCTACACAATGGCTTGACGTGTACTTTCCAAGAAATATAACGATGCAATCACGACTGCAACAACTGTGAGGGGTCCGAAGTTGAAGAAACATGGATGAAGTTGAGGAGATGTAACGGAGGAAGTCCAAAAAAACAAAATTCTCTTTGACATACAATGAAGACGGCCAGATGGCACCAAATTCATGACGAGAGAGTTCCTCAAACATTGGTTTGGATGTCACAGAGTGTATGACAGTGTGGTAGAAATTGAGGGAAAAATTCAGATGCCTCCAAAAAAAAAAAAATACGCTGATGAGTGGGGACCTAGGTGGGAAAAAAGAGCAGGCGTCATATTCGTTTCTTTCTAGGAACCGCATATAAATTCTGTCCCAAACAGTACCCTATTCCATACATAATGTACTCCTCAGATTAGAAAACTACACTGTACAAAAGTGTGTAAATTTTACGTTTTTTTTTACAAAAAAAACCTTGACAATAATAAAAAAAACCCGGAGGAAACCCTCGCAGACACAGAGAGAACACACCACACTCCTCACAGACAGTCACCCGGAGGAAACCCACGCAGACACAGAGAGAACACACCACACTCCTCACAGACAGTCACCTGGAGGAAACCCACGCAGACACAGAGAGAACACACCACACTCCTCACAGACAGTCACCTGGAGGAAACCCACGCAGACACAGAGAGAACACACCACACTCCTCACAGACAGTCACCTGGAGGAAACCCACGCAGACACAGAGAGAACACACCACACTCCTCACAGACAGTCACCTGGAGGAAACCCACGCAGACACAGAGAGAACACACCACACTCCTCACAGACAGTCACCTGGAGGAAACCCACGCAGACACAGAGAGAACACACCACACTCCTCACAGACAGTCACCCGGAGCGGGAATCGAACCCACAACCTCCAAATCTCTGGAGCTGTGTGACTGTGACACTAACCTGCTGCAGGTAAAACAATGGTAAAACAATGTTTCTTTGTTTTATGTAAATACCATGGGTTTTACAGTGTTTATCTGTTTTTAACCGAAAAGTACTGTGAACAAAATTTACAATTGCCAAAAATAATACTACACTGTAATAATACTGTCATATACATTTTGGCAGCCACAGCTGCTGTGGTTTTACAAAGCAGGAAATTTACATATTGTTTTTACAGCGTAATACTAATGCATCCAGACAGGGAGTAGCTGAAACTTAAAGCTCATTATAAATATTTTATCATGCAATGTACAATGAAAGTTATGAATGCAGAAACCATTGTTTTTTTCACCTACACTGTGCACTACACAGGGTGGAGTAAGATATTTGAGATTCAGAATAGTGTTTTAGTGACTCTACAGTGATTCGACACAGAAGCATATATCTGCCTTTACTCATCACGGTGCTAATTACAGCAGGTGCCTCTTAGATAATGTTTTCTAACTGTACAATTAGTGTTTTCTGCAAGTGTGTTTCTGCTCAGAGATGTTCACTCGTGGCAGTTAAAAAAAGACAGTAACTGAACTCAAATGTCTCAGAGGAAGCATATGCTAGCCTTCGACCTTCATACTCAGTACGAGCTGCCATCACACATCTGACTGAAACATGGGTTAATGAAAACGGTGTGTAGGGTTTAACCCCTCTATAGGATGTGATTATATCATCTGATTTGACTGTGGGAGCCTCATTGCTTCTCATGGGAACATCTCTTTTGACTGCAGTCTAATGGAAAGCAGTCTTTTGGCAGGCATGCATATTCAACATGCAGCGGCGAGTTAAAAACCGAAGAGAGCTGTTTCAGTTTACTCGCTTAGATGAGCAGACACAGGTCATGGAGGACTGTTAAAAAAAATAAAAACAGGAGATGCAGGAAGTTTAAAAACAGAACCCCTGCGATTACTGCCTCTAGTCACATCATTTTGGGGACGAGCAAGGCCACCGCTGGGCTGCATTTCCTCTTCTCCACTGGGGACAGACTGCAAACCGCAGCCTGTAATCTCCTGCCTGCGCTTTTTTATACTGCACTGGACACAGTGACATTCAGAGGTCATGGGCAGCAGGATTTGAAGCTGTGATGCTTTTAATTTGAGGCCAGATTAACCAAGGCCAGAGTCTTCTAAACTTAACCTTATTTTACATAATTTCACCCCAGCTGTGCCCATTTTCGCTTATAGCATTAGGAAAGGAACTAGATTCTTTGGGTGATTTTAGAGAATCCAGTCAGTGTGTGCGTGGAGTAGGAACTAAAAAGTCCCATCCCATTCTTTCAGCCCTCCTTCCAAAGCCACTCCTCCAGTTTACATGTGAATGTATACACAGAGACTAGTAAACAAAAAATGTTTTCATCCCTTTTCATCTACTTTATGTCAGATTCACTGGTGTTAAGAAAGCATAGTGTTTTCAAACTGGACATAGTTTGTTGTTTAATGTTTATTTAAAATGTTTAGCCAATTACGTCCATAATCTTTGCAGCTAAAATAGCATATCAAGATATCTGAAACAATGGTGGGAACAGGGGGCTGGTTGTCTCGTAAACCCGTCCTTCAGAGGTTTAGAAAATGAGTAATCTTTGTCATACCTATAAATAAACACAAATAAGCCAGTGAGCTACACCACCTCATATAACTTACATAATGTAAAGTAACGGCGCGGCACGGTGGTGCAGCAGGTAGGTGTCGCAGTCACACCGCTCCAGGGACCTGAAGGTTGTGGGTTCGATTCTCACTCCAGGTGACTGTCTGTGAGGAGTGTGGTGTGTTCTCTCTGTGTCTGCGTGGGATTCCTCCGGGTGACTGTCTGTGAGGAGTTGGTGTGTTCTCCCTGTGTCTGCGTGGGTTTCCTCCATGTGACTGTCTGTGTGGTGTGTTCTCCCTGTGTCTGCGTGGGTTTCCTCTGGGTGACTGTCTGTGAGGAGTGTGGTGTGTTCTCTCTGTGTCTGCGTGGGATTCCTCCGGGTGACTGTCTGTGAGGAGTGTGGTGTGTTCTCCCTGTGTCTGTGTGGGTTTCCTCCGGGTGACTGTCTGTGAGGACTGTGGTGTGTTCTCCCTGTGTCTGCGTGGGTTTCCTCCGCGTGACTGTCTGTGAGGAGTGTGGTGTGTTCTCCCTGTGTCTGCGTGGGTTTCCTCCGGGTGACTGTCTGTGAGGAGTGTGGTGTGTTCTCCCTGTGTCTGCGTGGGTTTCCTCCGGGTGATTGTCTGTGAGGAGTTGGTGTGTTCTCTCTGTGTCTGCGTGGGTTTCCTCCCACAGTCCAAAATCACACGTTGGTAGATGGATTGGTGACTCAAAAGTGTCTGTGAGTGTGTCTGTGTTGTCCTGTGAAGGACTGGCGCCCCCTCCAGGGTGTATTCCTGCCTTATGCCCAATGATTCCAGGTAGGATAAAAAATATATTTTTATATAATCCAGTAACAGAAAGCCAAATAAATATTAAATATACAAACAACCACACAGCTCCAGTGTCTCAGGAGACCCTGAATTCAGTCCTCACCTTGAGTCAGTGTCTCTGAAGTGTTTAGTGTATTCTCCATGTGCCTGCGATTCCGGGTCGGCTCCACACACACACACACCGCAACCCTGAACAGGATGAAGTACTTACAGAAGATGAATGAATAAATGCTTAAACAAGCAAATCGTAATCTGTTGAAACGTATTACTTGTAACTAATATATGGCGATGGTTGGACTGTGCTGTATAAAAGCAATATTGGACTCGAGGTACTGCCGTTAAACTGAATATCAGCACGGCTGTGATTAGCTCTGACACCCTCAGCCCTCTGCCTCGTGCGACCCAGTCACAGCTGTGCTGATATTCAGTTTAACAGCCCTCCCTCTCGTGTGATATAGCTAAAATTATCTACATTCCCCACATTAGATAGCAAGCTTCAGTCAGGACTGCTACAAAGTCCAGACATGGGGTTTTCAGAGAATATTTCAACCAATCTTAAGTGAGACAGTGTAATCATACTTCAGAGGAAACCAAAATGTCATTTTGAGAGTTTTTCCCAAGGCAGCTGAAAATAGTAATTTCGCTACTCAGACAGGCACTTGAACCCCAGCCGTCAGCTTGCAGAACTGTAACATTACCCACTACATGTATCAATTGCCTAAAAACCATGGCGTTAATCATTGTTTGGCTCGGTCAGTTAGTGCTGTCTCTTACTGTTGTTGGCCTGGTCATTGTTTAAAGTAACCACATCATTTATATAACACTTTCATAAAGATATAACGAGCACTCTGTTTATCTCCCAATCAGTGATTAAGAGAGAGCAGAGCTGATTCAGATCATTTTAGCAGTTTGGGCTCTGACCTGTATCGTAACCGTTGGCTGGATCCTCCTATCAGTCACGTAACTGTTGATGCTTGTGAAAGAGTCTGGCCTGGCGTTGGTGGGTAACTTCCTGTCTGCCTCCTCCAGTGTTTATATATGGGTCAGAGTGGGGTGGCTGTACATCCAGGCCCTCGTTCTACATCGCTGTTCTGATGGAGGAATGACAGGGCAGAGGAGGGCAGAGAAAACCCACTGCTCAGTCATCACTGCTGTTGTTTTTGGCTGGAGTCCCTTAACCCACTCCGGCAGCTCCATAATTAGGCCTGAGCGGAGGAGCTTGGCCTGGACCGTTTGGGCAAATCTATATCGTTGTGATTTTTCTGAGCAGTGCTGCTGTTAATTAAGCTCCAGGCCTCTTTTTTTTTTTGCCCAGAAGTTAACACATCCATGTTGTTAAGACAATGGTGCATGCAGGACATTTAGAGTACTCTTAGTTGAATACAAATCCTTATGCATGAGGTTTCTGATGACTGTTGACAAATGTGGTACTATTAGTGCATTGTCTGTATGTCTAGGCATTGTGAGTCATGATTTTGGCCGTGTCACACATTCCTGTTTACTACTTAAAGGAGCTGTATTACACCCCTATTTACAAGTTACCACAGTTCCTTAGGGTTTTAATGAAACGCCTGTGAGTTGCTTTGGAAAACATCACGGTTCTCCATCTGAACAGGTTCAGAACTATTAAATGAGAATGAATCACAGCTCAAGGCGGCACGGTGGTGCAGCAGGTAGGTGTCGCAGTCACACAGCTCCAGGGACCTGGAGGTTGTGGGTTCAAGTCCCGCTTCGGGTGCCTGTCTGTGAGGAGTGTGGTGTGTTCTCCCTGTGTCTGCGTGGGTTTACTCCGGGTGACTGTCTGTGAGGAGTTTGGTGTGTTCTCCCTGTGTCCGCGTGGGTTTCCTCCGGGTGCCCTGGTTTCCTCCCACAGTCCAAAAACACACGTTGGTAGGTGGATTGGCGACTCCAAAGCATCCGTAGGTGTGAGTGTGTGTTGCCCTGTGAAGGACTGGCGCCCCCTCCAGGGTGTATTCCCACCTTGCACCCAATGATTCCAGGTAGGCTCTGGACCCACCGTGACCCTAAACTGGATAAGCGGTTACAGATAATGAATGAATGAATGAATCACAGCTCAGTTCAGCACAAGAGCCCAGGACCGAGGAGCTTTGCATTTTAGTCACTTTGACTCTGTTCTCTTTCTTTTCTCATTCTCATTTACTCCCTATTTACTCAGTACTCTTATTTCTCTGCTTGTTTTGTTTGTTTGTCTCTGTTTGCTCTCACATAAACACGGTTCCAACACTGTGTTTGAAGAGACTCAGACTTGGAGGCAGGACAATCCAAAATACTCTGCAATGTATAAAAGATTGAGCTCAAAATCAGAAGAAATTCTTTTATCTCATGACTGCGTCATTTTCATTCACAACTGTCGTTTACAACTGACCTTATAACGTCTGAGTGGGAAGGATAACCTAGACCACATACATCATTATTCTATACGATGCTAACCATAAGCAGTTAGTGTTCTTCTCCGAGCCTGCTGAGCTGTCCATAGATGCAGCATTATTGGCATTTTGAAAACAGTCAGTCTCTGAATTGGGGAGTGCTAGTTCCATCTTAGTGGATGGAACTGCAGAAATATGAGGAGAAATATGGGCAAAAGTCGATCTTTCAAACCAAAAATGACTCATCATTTAGCTGTAGGCCAATCCTGCTTATGACAAGGTCAGAGCTAGACAGTACCGTCCACACACAGGCCCACACCAGCGTCCAGTCAGGCACAGCCACTCACAGGAAATGGACCATATTTGCTCAGAGGGGAAGAGGAATAGACGTGTGGCCACAGCGGCAGCGGTGGAGAGCAGACCACAACGTGATTCAAAGGTGTGGTGTTCTTCCAAAGAATGACGATCAATGAAATTTAGTGGTTACTGGTAGCTATGCTATTTTTTGCCTTGTTTATTGTCAGAAGGCTGAGAGCCGAGTAATAAATTCAGGTCGACTGTAAACTGTGGCCTGCAGTTAATGTCACAGTGGTTTGCAGGGGAGGACTTGGTTACAGTGTCTTGATTAGAAGCACCACGGTGTTTATAAACACACCTCTCTTATGTAAATGAAAAAAATGTATTCACAGATCCACACAAACACCAAGGATATTTCACGACACTCTGAGGTGATGTACACTAGTGTTTTATAATGAATGTTTACATTGTGCATACATGCAGTAGAAGACCAAAACAAGTCTGTCCACACGTCTTCGACCAACATATTCTTTTCTGAAATGAATGGTACCTATCGTTGTACTGAAATGACTCAGCATGGCGTTTCGAAAACATACCGTGTGTATATCTGTGTGTGTAGCACATGCTGAATATATATATAATAAAGCCATAATTTAATATGATTATATATGACTATAAATGAACCAGTGACACAGCTATAGCCACAATGCACAAATACCAGGCTCAATTTGTTTAACATTAGCTCATGTTGTGTTTGGAGAATGCATAGTAGGCCTTCACATGACCCTATTTCACAAAGCTGTGTACTAGATCCATAGCAATCTACAATCGCTAGCCCTTAGGCTTCAGTTAGATGTGCAAATAGCTCAGGCAGCTCATGTGGAAAACATCTCATGAATAAAGAGTGCGGTGGGGACTCCTGACACCGGCAAAGGTGCTCGGCTAAGTCAGATCGCTAAAACATTCAACGCTGCTTTGAAGATGGTGAAGACTATTTTTGACTTCAATAGAACTATAAGCAGAGGGGCTAGAGATACAGTATCAGGGAGGAATTGAGATTCCCCGAGTGTTATGTTCTGAGGGCTGTCGGAGACAAAGTGTAATCAAATGTCTGATGTTGTAGACAACCAAAGCTCATTTATTACCTGCCTTTGTTCTTTTGTTCCTATTCTCAAACAATGAGAGATGTTCATTACTCAGCCCCGAGGTACACAGGAATCACTGGTTCTTAAACTCATCCAACATTTCCTCCAAAATTAAGAGTGTTAATGGAAAGTTTGCCCCCCCCTGTGCCATGCTAACAGTTTCTGCTCTTGTGGGAATGATTCACACTAGATTCTGAGGCATTTCTGTGAGAATTAGTGAGGTCAGCTGCTGGTGTTAATTGGTTAGTTCCAGATCATCACACATCACTACAGCTAACCTCAGAGAGATTTGATGAAGCTGTAGACAAAGAAGCTGGAGACAAAGGGGCATGTACAGATTTCCTTTTCAATGAAAAATCCTCACTATTTCGCTACGCTATAATATCAACTGTTCATAAACAGAGTTATATTTTTCTGCTATAAAATGTTTGCTGTGAAGAATATTCAAACAGAACTTCACCTTGATGATTGCAGCCCTTAAATGTCCCTTAAAAGTCAATGTCTTATGAACAAAGGCATGTTGTAATTTGATTTTAATCATTTCTCACTCATAGCTCATTGTCAGCAGCGTGGATTTAAAAATATCATTAGATTTATGAGCAGAAAAGGTGACAAGAAAGGTGTACTGTCTTGTATTACAGAAGGAAGAACAATCCATGTTTTTTTCCTATCACTGCTTTACAGTGAAACAGACAGGAAAGGTTCAGACCTACATCTGTAAACACTGAGTCTAAAATAAATGGGAATGTAATGTTTTTCATCCATGTAATATATAAGGTACACTGTAAAAAAAATTCGTAAAATGTACGGTAAAATACTGGCAGCTGTGGTTGCCAGATTTTCATCGTAAAATATACGTCACGTTTTTGGCAAATCATACATTTTACATTTAAGGACTGTTTTGTTTACAGTACATTTCTGTAAAAAAAAAAAACAGACATACACTGTAAAAAACATCGTATTTACATAAAAATAATAAAGAAACATTGTTTTACTATAAAATTAACGTGTAAATTGTGTGACAAATTAGAGAAAGGAGACTGAGATATAGCCGTATTTAGATACAGCCAAACTGCCTCCTGTATTCAGCCCTTAAAAGGAGATATTGCTGAAAGGACTAAAGAAATGTTTGGTATCTGGGTCCAACACACAAAACACAGGCTGATGGTGAATGTTCCTGACCAACACACGTCTGACATAATATCCACAGAAACACAAACACACACAGTGATCACCCCAATGAAACCCAAAATCAGTAAGTCTCAAAGAGTCTCTGAAAATCACAGAAAATATGGAGAAGCAAAGCATGCTGGGAGCTCCCTAATGAGTCTCAGCTCCTCCCAGTCCTTGGACACTTGTACCGTCCCTAATGGTTTGTGTGTTTAACAGTGAAATAATGTATATTTTACAGTAAAGAGATGTAAAAAATTGTATTTTGTTTGATAAAAGTATTTACGGTATTTCACTGTTACAGAAACTGTTTTCAACCTTTTTAGAGTTTACAGTCATTTACTGTCATGGTTTTACAGTTTTCCACCGTAAAATTCACAGACATTTTGTTTCATATCTTAATCTAATCGGTCTCATATGGGGGGAAATATTTTTTATTCATTCTAGTCTTTTCCAGACAACAACTGGCAACAGACACTGTCCTCACACATCACAGAGCCGCTATCAATTGTCCTGGAGTCACTATCACTGGCCTGGTTACTGTCGCTTTGACCTGGTCACTGTAGTCTGCACATGCTCCTAAGAGTAAATAACTGCTTGGAACTGTGGACTCCTGCGCATCCAGTCACTTACTCAGCCAGGTTCCTTGATTGGACAGAACGGACCCAGTCAGGGTCACATTCATGTCTATATCTCTGGATTTGCTGCTGCCTGTGTTCTCAGCAGAAATTCACTGTGAGTTTGGGGAATGGTAGGATGACAGGACTTGTGGTATGATGGAAGCTGTGTAGATGTGTCTAACAGACATGACCTTCCATTCTGATGTACCTGCAGGACTGTGATTGAGCTGTCACTCGGTGACAACACAATTGGCCAATGTCTCTGTTTTGAGGCCACCTTGAAAGCTTTTATTATAGTCAAGGAGGTTTTAAAAACAAGAGGAAGCTGGTCCTATACCAGACCTGGGAGCAGTTTCTCCGCATGTTGTCCTTGCCCTGTCCCCTAGGGCACATCCTCTGGGCATGTCTCGGTTGAGAATTTCTCAAGAAAATATGATGTGCAGTGTCAAAGTGTGTTATATTAAGACATCCACGATGTTCAGTCGAGTTGAGACTGAAATATATATTTGTTCTGTTGTGGCTGGAGCTACATTGGTAGCTTATGTTATGACAAATCTCACAATGTCAGACTTTTCATTAATCAGAAGCCCTGTTTGAACATAGAGGTTTGCCTTCTGCTGAAGGCAAGAAATGCCACCTTCAGGTCTGGACACACTAAACACAGCTACAAACAGTGGATTGAAGAGAACTTCAACTTCAGCTACTGACACTTTCCACCCCAAATGTTTGCTCCAGCCTGACCATGGGGAATGCATGGAAAGTAGCTTGTCCTGATAGTATACCTGGCCGAGGGCTTATAGCCTGTACAGAGCAGCAGGTGGAGGTGTTCACAGACATTTTCAATCTGTCACTGGCCCAGACAGTTGTCCCCACTAGTTTCAAGAGTGCCACCATCATGTCAGTGCCAAATCATTCCACTGCTACAACCCTGAATGATTTTCATCCTGTTGCACTCACCCCAATGATTGCCAAGTGCTTTGAGAGACCAGTTCTCTTACACTTGAAATTCTGTCTGCTTGCTACAGTGAGCCTGCATCAATTTGCCTACTGCTGCAACAGGTGAACAGCGAACGCAATTTCTACAGCGCACCACCTTGCCTTGACCCACCTAAACAATCACAAGACATGTCACAATGCTGTTCATTAATTTTATTTTGGCATTTCATGCTGTGATTTCTTCTAAGCTAATCCCTCTGTAACTGGATTCTGGATGTCTGACTAAGAGACACCATTCTGTGAAATTAGACAAACTCTTCTCTTCTCCTGTCACACTGAACACTGACATGCCACAGGGCTCTGTATTGGGCCCTTTTTTGTATTCCAATTCACCCAGAACTGTGTTCCTGTTTATGGTTTCTACACAATGTTCAAATTTGCTGATGACACCACTGTGATAGGACTGATCTGAGATGACAATAAAATGGCTCACAAGGATGAGGTTCAGCATTTAGCTGCATTGTGTGCCAACAACTACCTAGTGTTTAACACCCAGAAGAATAAGGAAGTCATTGTGGACATCAGGTGAACTAGGAACCATGCACACATACTCAGCAACATCAGATTCAAATTCCTGGACAGCCACATCACTGATGACCTCACCTGGACCCTAAACTTCTAAATCCTGGTTAGAATGGCACAATAACATCTTGACTTTCCTTCAGCGCTTTAAGAAAGCTCAGTTGCAGCAGAGAAGACTTATGGACCTCTACCCCTATTGAGAGCATTCTCAAACTGCAACTCCGAGTATTATAGCAACTGTTCTGCATTATACTGGAGAATGCTCCAGCCGGTGGTGAACACTGCCCAACGTATCATTGGCACTCAGTTAAACACCATTTAGAATGTTTTTCACAAACACTGCTTGGGCAGGGAGCAAAACATAATTAGTGATGTCTCCTATCCTAATTATGGACATTTGACACGTCTTCCATCCAGCAGACAATACAGAACCATATGTTCCCACACCAGTGGGCTGAGGAAGAGCTTCTTCCCTGATACTGTGACATGGGTGAACTTCAAACCTCCATCCTATTAGCAACTATGCATTGCTGCACTGTTCACATTACTTTAACCTGACCATGTAATTTGCACTACTCATACTTTGCACATATAACCTCTGTATATGTGCTGTTCAGCTCTTTGTAAACATATAATTAAATATAGTATTACTATGCCATATTGCTCATTAATTGCACATAAACAATACTGTACTCACACTTGTGGTTAGATTGTAACTGCCTTACACAGGCTTGTATACGTATTATGCACAATGACCAAGTTTAGTCTAATCTAATCCAACCTAATCTAATCTAATCTAATCTTATCTAATCTAATTTATCCCATGGAGAGCTATCGTAACTGTATTTATATACCAAGAGAGGGAATTTTATGCTTGATCCCCGACATTGCAACACAATAGAGTTTATTGAAACTTGAAAATGTTACTGAATGAGCCTGAACATCTGATCATAAGATCAGCAATCACCAAATGTTGAACCCATCAGGTTTGTGTGAAATCTTTTTAAAGAAACACTATGTAGTGTTCCACGGAGCTGTGATAGTTAGAATAGAGCCTCTGTGGCGGCTACGCTGGGTCCTCTGCTGGTTTACTGGACTAAGCAGCTTCTGAATCAAGGGGTGGAGGACTCTCACGAGAAATGGGTAACACTTAATGGCACATAGCTCACAGGTGGATGGTTGCCTAGCTACAAGAAGAATCTAGCTCTATTCCTGGTACGGACATTAGCTATATGACAGAGAGAGAGAGAGAGATCGTACAAGAGTTAATAATGGACTGAATTTACACAGTAGAGTGAGCTGAAACAGACATAAAAACACAAGTTGGAGCAGTAAGTATTTGTTGCCTTTTTTTCATGTGTTGCAGTGCTAGTTAGTGATAGTTTTGTTGACAAACGTGTTATACTCAGTTTCTGAGAGTTACTGAGCAGCTGCTAACCTTAGCCGGATTAGCTCACTTTTTCACGTTAGACATAGATTTTGGTAATAACTGCTTTACCCCGATTGCTATGTAGATTAAATGACTGAAGCTACACTTTGAGTCGGTGGAACCCAAGCTTTGTTGAGGACAGTGTTATAGTCCAGTTTTGTGAGTTATCAACGAACGAGGGCATGTGCTAGCGCCTGCTTACTTTAGCCAGATTAGCTCAGTTTTTAGCATTGGACATAGATTCTGTTAGTAAGTGCTTTACTGTCGGTTGCTTTGGTTATAATGACTAGTGTGAACGTGGTCCAACGTGTATTATGAGCGATATATGGAGTTTTTCATGTAGTCAAAATTATTTTATTAGATTCAAAATCAGCCGGAGCCACAGACCCGTTTGCTACTTTTGTAAACATCACTAGTGTTTAAGTGAGGAAGAGAGATGTGTGTGCGACTTGATTTCAAGACAGTACTGTAAATGTGAATTACAAAAAAGACAATTTCTACATTGTATTCCTTTTAGGACTGAATAGAATGAATTCTAAATAGATATATGTTACTGGTGCTTGGCCCCCTATATTACACCTAGGGTCAAATGGCAAAATTGAAGATTATTATTATTTCTTCAGAATATATTTGAATGAGCCAGCATTTCTGATCATAAGATAATGGAGAAAATTAAATGTTGAACCCATCAGGTGATTGATTCAGTGTGAAGTCTACTGCAGGACTTTTTTTTAAAGTGCTGAATATTTTCAGCATAAGGCCTTGAAGCAGAGTGAAATAACATGCCAATTTCTTTCCCTCGTCAGAGAACGGTGTGTGCATAAAAGACATTAAAAAAAAGAAAAACAGTAGAGAAAAAAACAGTGGAGCGATTTTTCACCAAGGTTTGCTCACTTTTCCTCGAAGGGCTTTATAACTCAGAAATAAATGAATGCAAGGAGCTTTGGTGTTTGCCCTTGGGCCAGAAAGAACGCTGACATTTCAACCAGAGTGGATGACACCCAACATGGTGCCCTGTGGGTGAAAGAACAGCTGCGGTCAAGCGTTACTCATTAACCACAAGGTCATATTGGCTCAAAGCGGCCTTATAAGTCCAAGGTTTTAACATAGCATATAGTACTAATGAAACATTTCCCTCTCCTTTTAATGCCCTTCATGAAACTAGACTAGATTTATAGTCACACGTTAGATTGTGTGATTTCAGCTGTTTAAAGGTGCTCCCATACTGGACACAATCATGTGCAAAAAGTAGACTTAAATTGTACTGAAACCGTTATGTTATTTTGGAAGGGGTCAGTGTAATACATCCCTGTTAATATGCAATTTACATTACATTAATTTACCCTTTATAAAATATACTGAGTATTCTAGCCTTATGTTTTTTCACCACTCTTCTAATATAATCATTCAATTCATTGTCTGTTACCATTTATCCAGATCAGGGTCACGGTGGGTCTAGAGCCTACCTGGAATCACTGGGAGCAAGGAAGTAACTCAATCCACCTACCAACATGTTTTTGGACCGTGGGAGGAAACCGGAGCACCTGGAGGAAACCCATGCAGACACAGGGAGAACACACCAATGTAAAAAATGTACAAGTATATCACTTATAGTACACTAACCATATCAGTATATTACAACTGCATTAGAAGAGTGGCGAAAGTAGTGATTTAGAGATTGGTGGTTCCCATATAACCTTACCTAAGTACATTAGCATAATTTAAATGTACTTCAGTTATGCAAACAAAGACTGTAAAAATTCCACAGAGAAGTATCATCTGGAGTCAGCTAGAGGTCATCTACAGGGGTATAAATCCCCACAGCACTGCACTGTGAAGTAGTGGAACTGCATTCTCTAGAGTGATTAAGCTCTGTTCCATACCTTTGGGATGAGTCAGATTGATCCAGAACCAGCCATGACTTCACTAGTGTTCTCATAGCTGAAATCCTAACAGTATGTTCCAAAGCATTCCTAGAAGAGTAGAAGCTGTTATTTTAGAAAAGGGAAACAACATCTCTGTCAATACACTTCATTTAAAAAGATATGAGCAGGCGTAGACAAATATTTTAGAGTATTTTAGACATTGGCTTTCTTTCTGGGATTAGCACATGTGTTAAAATGCTTCTATACACCAGCCTCGCAAAATTTAGAAACGCACCCTCCAAGAGAACAAGGCTTAAGTATTTTTAACCCGAGGCTAATATCTTTAATATTAAAACAAGAATGTGTTTGAGAGAGAGGAATTAATTTGGCACGTAAACATGCAACAATATGTTTCCCGTAGCTGTTTTTCCTGCCTTTGTCGGGGCGTAACATGATTAATAACATCGCCAGGACTGCATCAGCAAGCAGAATTAATTAAAAAATAAAAAATAAATGTGATCACAGCACAGGAAGTGAGGATTTTTTGCTGCATGCTATTGGCTAGGACATAACATACACAAAAATTAGCTTGCTAATACGTATAGCTTCATTCAACCTAATGTTTACCTCTTCATAATGGTTCCTTTGGTATCCCTCCTGTTTAAAGCAGCAGTGGCTATCCGAAAGGAGAAATGTGGTGCTCACACATTGTTGTTGATGGTTTAGAGCATAAAGGTGATTCTTCAAAAATTAGCATTAGCATTAGCATTTAGAGGTCCCAATGAAGACACTTACTGTCCAGACAAAAAGATAAAAAAAACAAAAACATACATTTACAGCATTTGACAGATGCTGAGTACAGATGAAGACCTACAGTTTAAATCATATTAGATGTAGGCTAATGTACTGTTAGCAGTCTAGTCTATGGAGTCGTTGGTGTAATGTGGTGTAGTGTGGATTCCCAGCCTGAGCTAGGAATCAAACCATAGTCTGCTGTGTTGCAAACAGTGGTTTTACCTCAGACTTAAGTCACCTTTATCTTTTTATCTTCTCTGGTGGTTGTCTAGGAGAAACTATGATAAAGAGATCTTTTATGTGAATGTTCTTAGCTATTTGTTTATTCAAAGAAATCTGTTTGAACTGCTTCAGCTCCAGATACTTGAGGAGCCAAATGCAGTTTAAAGTGGAGGAAAAACACGCAGGAGAAGCGTAACATATTCATCACAACAGCTAGTGGAGGATGATTTGAGGCCAATTTATTTTCAATATTTATGATGACAGGAAAAAAAACTCATGTTAGCCATGCTCGTGTCAGCTCCATCACGACCTGTCAGCATAAAAAGAAAATAGGTCTCATCAACCTGCCATCTCACCTCAGTCATTAGACTATATAAACGTCAACTGCCACTGTATGGAGGCCCTGAATGGTCAAAACATCAGCAGATACAATTGTACGGCTAAATAATTAGTGAGACTCCCCCATCAACCTTCAGTTGTATATTCAAGTCCGTGTGGAATTGTCATGTTAACTTAAATCCAAACAATTCGTATAATCCCTGTAGAAAAGAATTAATAGTTAATGGTAGGGTGACCAGGTCTGAGAAGATGAAAAAGAGGACACGTCTTGGGAGGGTGATGAGCTCTCGCCCTTCGCTACCGTTGTATGCTTAGCTGAACCTATGTGTGCTTTTAGGTCCTTTACACCTTTGTTCCCTACACAAAACATGGGAATTTCTTTTTTAATTCATCCGAGAATGGCATAGCTGCTCCAGATGAGGGTAGGTACATGAGCTTTGCCTGACGTAAACAAGGACTACTGACGTGCAGACTGACCAATTAAATGGAGGACAGAGGACGTCTGGTCACCCTAGTTAATGGAATAGTCTCATGAGCTTAAATTCACCATGCTCAATGACAAGATTGGGCTGGATGGATATATAAAACCTGGAGGGCTGTGTAGCAACGGCACTGCGTCCTCTACAGCAGAGATCATAAAATCTGGACCTGGGATCATGATTCCAGACCAGGAATTTACAATGGCTGGCTCTGTATGTGACGTGGTGATCACCATTCAATACCTTTGAGATGAATTTCTTTGGTATCGGTATAGCATTATTGAACATGCCACAGAGCACGGTAAGGTGATAACTGCATAATACACTGGTCTGAATACATCTGCACATTATGGGAAGACCCTTGAATAGATATTGTTACAACAACATCGGCACCTGAACTTACTCATATTTATGTTGCTGAATGGAGTAAAATCACCACAGAAGAAAACCTTCTTAGTAGATTATAATCTCTCACTACAGCAATTGAGGGACAGACTCCAAATTAATATCCTGCTATAGATCTAGAATACCTACAATGCTCCATTCAATATCATCCATCTTTGAAAGGGCTGTGCCTGGTAAAACATCTTCGTTTATCGTATGCTTTTGCAATCCTACAGCTCTCTGCCAGCGTAATACATTGAAGTGTTGTGTATTTCGTAACCCTAGGCCAAGCGAAGAACGTTCAATGCTAAGGTTCTTTTTGATTACTGACTAATTCTTTGGCTTGTTCCATCTTTGTGAGAGCGTGGATAAAAAAAGAAACGCAAGGACAACTAAACAACAAATTCTCTGCTCTCACGTTTAGCCTCCAATCAAGCCGAGCTTTTCATCATGTGTACAACTGCCACGTCAATGCCTACCACCACTTTTGAAGAGCTTTGTGGTGGGTTTACTCAAGGGAATAATTTCAAGTAAAGACTAAATGGGTTTCAATTTGACCTCCATATGCAGATGGCCTGAAAAATAGCTCCATGATGTAGTGGCAGTAGAGGCAGCATGGTAAAACACAAGAGCAGAAACCAGTGCAGGTTTTTGTGTTGTCAGCTGTGCCAGTGACCTCTCCTGAACTTCAGTATTTACACAGATTTTGTACTTCAAAGTAACATGTTGAATTATTCCAATTAGGCCCCTAGCACTTGCGCTGTTTGGAGCAATCTGCTGATGAAACCCTTCTACTTCTTTATCTCACTTGGTGCAAAAAAATAAAAAATAAAAACTGCGTGTAAGCAAGTTGGCCCGGGTTGAGGAAAGCTCTGGTGTTCTGGCTTTTACAGAGCATTACCCTCCAAGCCTACGATTAACCACTACAGCACTTTGGCAATTGCCAATCACTCACAAGATGGATGACAACAAACCCATGGTTGTCAAAGCTGAGGGCGTACGCCACACAGCGTACAGTGTACACCATATCAATTTGTTTTATATGAGCCCAGGGCTGTGCTATATGTCTAAACACTTGTAGACACACTTAGATTTAACAAACAAACAAAAAAAAGTGAACTACTTTAAGGTGCACGTATCGTGGACACAGGCATTCAGATGAAATGTGGTGAAGATCTAGAGCAGCTGCAAATAATCAGGGTCAAAGCCAAGTGCCGTAGTGAGTATTGTGGCTAAATCTATTCATGATACCTGAGTTGGAGTGGTGTTTGGGGTCCAGATCTAAGCTTCCAGCATCAGTATTGTGGCTAAATGCCAACAAATCTTCACAGATATGTTCCAGTATGTTACGTTCCTACACGAGCAGTAACTGAAGGGGGACAACAACCAGAGACGTTACTAGTTGGTCATGTTTGGGTGCGTATTACTATTACTGAGGTGGGCAACAACAAGGGAGGGGGAACAGGAAGTGGACAGGGCGATGGCCGGGAGGGTGGACGACAACAATGAGTTTCATAAGATGGCAATGCCCAACTCGGCCAATCCGTAGACAACTCTCTGCAAAGTCCCCATTGATACCATTGAGTTCTGAAGCAGCACTGGATGAGCATTTGTCAAAATACGTTTCTCCATGTTGTATATCTACTGGTATGTCCCTGTTCTTATAAAAAACACTAGCCAGTTGAGCAACATTGTAATGTACGTCTCTGCTATCCCTGCCCCAATAATGAGCCTTCTTTCACAGAGACATAGATATATTCTTTGTGCCAGCTTGATCTAAAATAGAGGTCAGTGGGGGCTGCTTAGCATTTTTATACATGCCACTGAGCATGGTAGGATGATAACTGCATAATACACTGGTCTGAATGCATCTGCACACATTATGGGAAGGCCGTTGAAGAGATGTTGTTGCAACGTTGCTAGGCGTACATCCAGCTGACAAACACCACTCCATCTCATACTAAAGATATAAAATGGAGGTCGGTAACTCTAGGCTCTAGAGCGCAGTTCTTTCAGGAACCTATAGCATTGAGCAAGGTGTCCTTAGACATAATGTGGCTGCTTCAGAGTGTCTCAAAGTCTTAAAATGACCTTTAGAACATATAGTGCATATTGTCTTTGTACACTCTCTGTAGAAAACCCTCCTCAGAACTCAAACACCACAGTGAGCTCTAGTGAATTTGAAGTTATGACCTGCTGCTGGGTGTTTGCGTGCATCGTGAGCGTGTCTTGTCTTAGCTGTGCTATCTGTGCGCTTGTCTTTATTCAGGCCGGCTAATGTTTGCCTTTGCGGCAGCAGGACAGGCAGAGTTACATCCGCTGCAAGGCCGCTTAGCACTATTACAGCTTTCCTAATATCTCTCTCCTAAACAGTATTGCAGGAGGAGACAGTAATGAGAGCTTAGCAATGTTACTCACCATCTGCTCGTCTCCCTCCCCCTCTCTCATCCTTATCTCATTGTGCATTTTCTCTCCTTTAATGTCTTCTTTTTCTTTTTCTGCCTCAAACAACTCTATAATCCCACTCTTCTTCTTCTTCTCTCTGTCTATTGGGCTGAGCTTTGGAAGGAAGACTGAGTCTGTCACTCAGTTCTGTCATATTCCCCCACAGGAGTTGCTCCAGCAATCCACTGTGCTCACCGTTAGATGCAGATTTATACCTAGATATGCCTTTTTTTTGGAAGCTGTCTACATCAGGGGTTCCCAGTATGTACTGAATACAAGTGCAATGATATACTGATATGTACTGGGATTATGTGAGGCTTTTTAACCTGACAGCTGCATTATTTTGAGTGGCATATGCCATATCTACACCTCCTCCACCAGCTCCTGCTGCAGTAACTGCTTCTACTCTTTATACTAGATGTTGCTGAGAGGGTTGAATGGCATTTACCCGTGAGGATGTTAATGAGGTTCTAGATCACAAAGACTACTCAAAGACGTTCTCAAAATATTGTTTAGCGGCCCATCACTTCAGAGACCGCACTTCCACTGCTCGACAGCTCGGTTCTCGAAGGTTTTACACCCTTTTGGCTGACTCTAGGCACTGAGCATTGTCACTTTAACCTCACGTGGAGATGCTTCAGAGCAATTCATCTTTATTCCAGCTGTTTATGGACAATTAAACATCTGTGTGAGCAGTGGTTACACAGAATCCCCTAATTACCCCAATCAGCCATAACAATAAAAAAAACGCCTTGTTTCTACACTCATTGTTCATTGTATCAGCTCCGCTGACCTTACTGGGGCACGTTGTAGTTCTCCAATTACAGACAGTGTTGCTCTGAATGCTTTGGTAGCCCCCTTATTGGCCAGGACCAACACACAGCAGGAATGTTTTGGGTGGTGGATCATTCTCAGTTCAACAATGACATTGACTTGGTGGATCAGACACAGCAGTACTGCTGGAGGTTTGAAACACCTTACTGTCACGGCTGAAATGACAATAGTCCACCAACCAGAAATGACCACCTGCGGGCAGTGCCCAGTCACCAGTGATGAAGGACCAAATGATGACTAACAAACTGACTACTGAGTACTGAGTACTCAGTACTGAGAATAATTCACCGTCCAAATAAGGCCTACTTTGTGGGGTCCTGACCAATGAAGGACAGAATGAAAGGGTTCTTTCAAAGTATGCAGTACAACAGATGAACTACAGTCTGTGAAGCTACACCTATAAGGTAAGTGGAGCTGTAAATTGTTATGAAAGACAAACCTGGGTCTGTGTAATATGTTTTACTCACGTGGAATTGATGTTAATTTCAGTGCACTGTTCGTTCCAGTGGAGCTGAGTGGAAACCATAGGGGGGATCCCACTCACTTTTTAAGGTGCCCAATTAAGAACCCTGTTATCAGCTTCTCACTCGAGACACTTGTTTGTGTAATGAAGGATAAAAATAAGGAGCGAAAGAAATTACACAGCATTTACGGTCATTCGCTGTAAAACTGCTTACTGCTGGAGAAATGTGTAAATAGGCAACATACACACAAGGTGAAGCAAGACTGCAGGGCATGCTTTATTCATTTCAAATCATAGAAAGGCAATAAAGATTGGTATTGATGCTACCATATCTTTACAATATTATGACCACCTTCTTGTTTTCTCACTCACTGTCCATTCTCAGGTCTTTTGACCATACAGGAGCGCTTTGTAGTTCCACAATTACAGATTATAGTCCATCTGTTGCTCTGCAAACTTTGTTTAAGCCCTTTCACCCTGTTTTTCAATGGACACGACCCACAAAGGACCAACAAATAGCAAGTGTGATCAACCACAGCGCTGCAGTGACACTGACATGTTGGTGGTATGTTAATGTAGGGCGACCAGACGTCCTCTTTTACCCGGACATGTCCTAAAAAAATGTCCGGGCGGAATTTCACAAACGTCCGGCATTTTGTTTTTCTAGAGCTTACATAGAACTTCGAGAAGTTTCGTTCACAAACTAGTCCCGCCCTCCCCTACTCCGTTTGGTTCGCTTGAGTGAGAAGGGGGCGTGGTGAAGTAGCCTAGAATCTTCAGATTGGACGGTCTGACTGTAGAGCTACCGTTATTGGTCGATAACCTTCTCTGTAAACATTTAATTGGTCAGTCTGCACGTCAGTAGTCCTTGTTTACGTCAGGCAAAGCTCATGTACCTACCCTCATCTCGAGCAGCTATGCCGAAACGTAAATGTAAGTTCCCGGATTAATTAAAAAAAGAAATTCCCATGTTTTCCCATGTGTAGCAAATAAAGGTGTAAAGGACCTAAAGGCATAGGTTACAGCTAAGTAGACATAGGTTCAGCTAAGTATACAACGGCAGCGAGGGGCGTGACCTCATCAACCCCCCACCCCCCTTTGTTGTGTGCGGGTGCTAGTGGATCAGACACAGCAGTGCTGCTCGAGTTTTAACTCCTCAGTGTCACTGTTGGACTGAGTGGCAGTGTCTACCAATGACACAACCATAAGCCTCTCTGAAGAATAGCAAGCCATATTGACTGAGTGACTGTAATTAATTAGCCATTTTGAAAACCGGAATTAGCATGCATTACACATAATCAAGTCTGCTTAAGGTTATTTAACAACTCAGTGGCACCAGATAAGTGTGTAGTTGCACAATGCTAATAGGACCAGGTTAGCATCATTAGCGTGATAGTTCTAGTACATTACAACGCCCGTTTCAGACATGTTTTGGCCTATCAACTGCTTTTGGGATTGGGAAAATGCGATTTTCTAATTAGATTTTTACCAAACTATAGCTTTAATACATAAAGACCATCCCAGTTTTATAGCCAATAGATTAGAAACAGAGGTGCGTGCACCTTAAGGGGAACTTTCACAAGTTTAATTAAAAAACAAAAACAAATAAAAAACACTTTTTATAGAATTGTGAGGATGTTTCCTTACCATTTGTGGCTCTTCAGTATGTTTGCATGCTAGAAACAGATCGAATGTGTTTACAAAGCCCTGGTGTCAGTAAATGGGTTAAAAACAAACTCTCTGTCTGTTATGCTAGGATTTCTCTATTTCTCTCTCTGTTTCTCTCCATCTCTCTTTCTTCTCATGCCAGAGAAAAGGAATCAGGAGATTTTTAGATGACAGAGAGCACTCCAATTGTTGAAAAGCACAAACCGAGGTGAGGATGTTTGTCACGCCCTCGTCTCGTCATGTCTGTTTTCCCGACCATGTGCTCGATCTCAGCACATGGCTTTGTTTTGTTGTTGTTCTAGTCCCGCCTTTGTTCCTCCTCCCCGTTTGTCTCATTTGTTACCCTGCCCCCTCGTTATCTGTCTCAGGTGCGTCTAGTCTGTGTTTTGTATTTAAGTCCCCTTCCTTTGTTTGGTCATTCATTCTTTGTATCGTGTCTAACTCGTTTATGTTATCAAGTCTGTCTGTCTTCGTTTGGTTATATTCTTTGTAAATAAAGTACTGTGTTTTAGCGAGTGCGTCCGTCTCAGTGAGTCCACCCCACGAGCCTGACAAAATTGTTCTATTCCTGTTCCATAGGTGAGTAATGGCTTATTTTAGCTGTTTCTGTTGTAATTCAAACAGTGATCAAAAAATGTTCAGAAAAGACATAAACTTCAGACAGGTACAAACAACCGTTGTTTTTTTCCTCCTCAAACATAACGTTCCATATCTTCATATCTGATATCTCCTGCGTTGCTAACACTGTATTTTCCAGCTGTTCTGGGGGTTTGGCTACTGTTGCAATGTGTTCTTATCCTAATATGTCCATTAAGAAAAGCACAGAGGCAGCTTGTCATTCTCTGAAATATGCTGAAAAATAAAGATAGATTATAGCTGGAAGATAAACCATATGTCCAAAAGTGTCCAGACACCCCTATATGTATTAAATTAACAACTTCAAGGTACTCCACGTGTAGACACAGATGCTCAACAGTGAACACAGTGCTTTGCCACAAAATCTTCAGCGAAAAGGATTAAATGATTGGATGCTCTGGAGCATTTGTGTATGAGATTAAGATCATCTTCTTCAATGCAAAGTATCATCAATACTTATCTAATTGTCCAATATCAATAGCTGTCCTCACTGCACTCTCATTGCTGAATGCCATCATTCAGGGAGAACACACCACACTCCTCACAGACAATCACCCGGAGGAAACCCCCGCAGACACAGGAAGAACACACCACACTCCTCACAGACAGTCACCCGGAGGAAACCCACGCAGACACAGGGAGAAAACACCACACTCCTCACAGACAGTCACCCGGAGGAAACCCACTTAGACACAGGGAGAACACACCACACTCCTCACAGACAGTCACCCGGAGGAAACCCACACAGACACAGAGAGAACACACCACACTCCTCACAGACAGTCACCCGGAGGAAACCCACACAGACACAGAGAGAACACACCACACTCCTCACAGACAGTCACCCGGAGGAAACCCACACAGACACAGAGAGAACACACCATACTCCTCACAGACAGTCACCCGGAGCAGGAATCGAACCCACAACCTCCAGGTCCCTGGAGCTGTGTGACTGTGTCACTACCTGCTAAAATACCATGCAATATAATATAATATTATATAATATTTTGAAATAATATAATGTTGCTGCCACACATATCCATGGGTCATGGGGTTTGCCGGTTAAGTCCCCCACGTTGGATCACTGTCTGTGAAAAACTGGGTGTGTTCTTCTCATGTCTGTGTGGGTTTCATCCGGGTGCTTCAAGTTTAGCCCAAAATCCAACAACACATGCTGGGAGGTGGATTGCCTGTTTTAAATTGCCCATATGTGTGAGTGTGTGTGTGTGTGATGCCCTGAGATGAATATATCTTGGGTGTATTCCCACACTGCAGTCAATGATTCCATATAGGTTCCAGTCCCACTGCGACACTGACCAGAATGAATGATTATAATATACATTGTTATCTACATGACAATAACTCAACAGCCTCCTGTTTAATAATTCAATAACAGATTAAAAAACCACTTGTTATGGAGTCTCTTGCTGACACTTGGCATTATGCTTGGTAACCTTAGGCTCATCTGAGGCTTCTCCGAAGCGCACCATTCTACTGGCAATAGTCCTCCCTGAACATGATAGAAGCATTGAGTGTACAAGTCAGCAGTGATCACATCTTAGTGAGTATCTGGACTCAATAACAAGAGAGCGGTCAACAAACGCACATTTGGAAATGCAGTGTGTGTGTAGGTGCTACGTAATCTGGAAGATGTTTGTCTCCCGTCGGTGTGTTCAGTGCTCCAGTGGCCTCTCTTGTTTGGTGTGCTGCGTTGTGTTGAAGCCCCAGGGAGGACACCAGCCTCTCAGAGAACGCGCACGCTGAGGCTCAAATTGTCAAGGGGGGCCCAAAAATAGCCTTCCCACAGGTCTGCTCCCTGAGACTCTGCTGCTTCTGCTGTTGCTATTACATGGCCACAGCAGCGAGGAAGAAGGAGAGGCATTGAAATGGTTCCCTGCTAATGCACCTATAACCTGATAATGATGGCCTTTTAAAAGTGTAAATGGAAAAAGCAAGGATCTGGCCTTGGCCACCATGCTGATAGAGACCAAAGCAGGGCCTATCAAAAGGAGACATTTGCATAGAGAAAATGAAAGGGGAAAAGTACAGGCTGTGCCACATAAGTCTAACCCCCCCTTTCTGTTTTTCTCTCTCTCACTCTCTCACACACACACACATACACACACACACACACACTGTCTCTCTATTTTAACAGATTTGATTTGTCTTTGCTATCACTCTCTCTCTCACACACACACACACTGTGACTCTCTCCCTTTGTCTACTTTGACAGATCTCTCTCTCTCTCTCTCTCTCTCTCTCTCTCTCTCTCTCTCTCTCTGTCTGTTTTGACAGATTTGATTTGTCACACATTCACCGGTGCAGGCTTGACGGAGTTAGCTCATTAATGAACACTCTCTCTAACAGCATCAGGCAAATCTAAATCTCTCAGACACATCCCTCACACACTCTCTCTCAGACGTTTGTTGGAAACTTCTCAAACACCTACGGCGGAAAATGTGAGTGCTTTGATTTTTTTCGTGATTCAAATCTGTCACATTGTTGCAAATGAACAAAATCTGTTACATAAGTGCAGTGCCCACAAAAAACAAACCCTCAAAAAACACAGAAATGAAAAAAAAAAAAGAAAGCTGTGGTGAAAAGAGGGGCGGCACGGTGGCGCAGCAGGTAGTGTCGCAGTCACACAGCTCCAGGGGCCTGGAGGTTGTGGGTTTGATTCCAGCTCCGGGTGACTGTCTGTGAGGAGTTGGTGTGTTCTCCCCGTGTCCGCGTGGGTTTCCTCCGGGTGCTCCGGTTTCCTCCCACAGTCCAAAAACACATGTTGCAGGTGGATTGGCGACTCGAAAGTGTCCGTAGGTGTGAGTGAATGTGTGTGTCTGTGTTGCCCTGTGAAGGACTGGCGTCCCCTCCAGGGTGTATTCCCGCCTTGCGCCCGATGATTCCAGGTAGGCTCTGGACCCCCCGTGACCCTAAATTGGATAAGCGGTTACAGATAATGGATGGATGGATGTGGTGAAAAGAAGTTACAAGGACACACCTTATCATTGATGCAAAGCACTGAGTAGAAGCTCTCTTAAATGTGAATGAGTGAGTTAATGACAGAGTTAATCAATTTAAAATCAGTTCCAAAAGGTGCTTTACGTCTAGAAACTGCACTAGTCTTTCAAGCCACTGAACCTGGGGTCAGAATTTTAGAAACAAAATTATTATAGTGGGCGGCACGGTGGCGCAGCAGGTAGTGTCGCAGTCACACAGCTCCAGGGACCTGGAGGTTGTGGGTTCGATTCCCGCTCCGGGTGACTGTCTGTGAGGAGTGTGGTGTGTTCTCCCCGTGTCTGCGTGGGTTTCCTCCGGGTGACTGTCTGTGAGGAGTGTGGTGTGTTCTCCCTGTGTCTGTGTGGGTTTCCTCCGGGTGACTGTCTGTGAGGAGTGTGGTGTGTTCTCCCTGTGTCTGTGTGGGTTTCCTCCGGGTGACTGTCTTTGAGGAGTGTGGTGTGTTCTCCCGGTGTCTGCGTGGGTTTCCTCCGCAGTGCCCCGGTTTCCTCCCACAGTCCAAAAAACACGTTGGTAGGTGGATTGGCAATTCAAAAGTGTCTGTAGGTGTGAGTGAATGTGTGTGTGTATTGCCCTGTGAAGGACTGGCGCCCACTCCAGGGTGCGTTCCCGCCTTGCGCCCAATGATTCCAGGTAGGCTCCGGACCCACCGCGACCCTGAACTGGATAAGGGTTACAGATAATGAATGAATGAATTATTATAGTCACTGCCTGGACAAAAATAGTAAAACAGCCAAAAGGTAATGAGATGTGGAGCAGTGGGGCAGATGTACTGGACGCTATATGGCTCCTGGCTACTGAAAACTGTGTACTAAATATTTGCACAGTACAGAGAGAAGGATAGCGAGATGGCTGGATGAGGAAAGTGAGTTTAGCACATTTGCTGCATTACACAAGGATCTTATTCACAAAAGAAGAGGGCTGATGTGCTCCGGGGGCAGTTCCCATGGGCGAGAGAGCTGTGGAGATCAGAATGAGTGAGGATCCATCTCCTCCAGAGGCACTTTTCAAAGCCAGAGCATAACAACATGGATCTAACACCCGCAACAGAATATCAGGCGAGAAAAAAAAAAAAGAAGCAAGACGAACAAACCAAAGCAGACAGCATCGCATACGCGTCAGCAGTCCTGCAGGGAGCTTCTCTCGAGCATTATTTCTCCTGAGCATCGCCACAGGACGCCAATTAAGTCATCAGGACTTCTCGCATGGTCAGCACTTCTAGCCTGCTATTGTAGCCGCTTCCAAACAAAGCCCACTGCATACAGCCAAACCAATGAGACACCATCCTATAAGCGCTGACTCTGCCTTGAATATCTAAACACTGACAGATGTCAAGGGGCTCTATTTCCTCTCTATTTCCCTCTATGATGTACAAGGTGTATGTTGTGTAGGCTTCACTGCATGTGCAAGCGTGCAAAATTTGAAGAAACCTCTTATAAAGAGTGAATTAGGCATGCACAGCTTGTGTACTCTCCATAGAAATATATAAAACAAAGTGGAACTCTCTGGAGGAGACACAGGTGAGCCTAAGGTCATCATGTCAGATGCCTAGGCCAGTGTATAGGCCAGAGGGGTATAAAGCTGCATTTTATTGACCTTGTAAGTCGGATATCGAAACTGGGAATGATGTTACACACGTACTGACCACGTTCCAGTCCACATTCAGAAATCCCTATACCATAGGTTTTCACTGTTAGCTTCTTCACTTAGCCTGTTAGTGATACCAGTTGTGTAAAATGCATTGTGTGATATTTTGCACATCCAATCACCATGGAAACACACCCACATGTAGCATTTAGATGGTACTGTGTGTACAGCTGATGTAATGAGGAACAAACAGATACAAGTGCTAAGAAGCTGTAGGATACTACTGCTTTTATGCACTGTTTACATGTAGGCAGCCATCTTGGATTCTGCACTGAGGGTTGGTGAGGCTGTCATTATAAACTGAGTAGGAAATTCGACATGGGGGCATTCCTGTTGAAGTATTCCACTTGGATTTAGACGTTTTGAAATCCGAGTTCAAAAAGAAAACAGAATAAAGCCTTCCAGAACTGGCTGTTGAGCAGTTGAACTGCATTTTCTTGAGTTTTTATTTTATTTATTTATTTGCACAGTTCACTACTTTCAGGATGAGCTTAAGTGGTTGTGACACAAGGTCAGCACAAGACCTCACTGATGTTGTTGTGGTTGAATGCCGTTTTTAGCCTCACAGAAATGTTCTAACATCAAATAAGCAGATAAAGCCTTCTCAGAAAAATAGATACGGTTGCTTTCTGATTTCAGAAGAGGAAAGTCTCATGAAGGGTATCGTCTTACACTGGGTAACTAACTTAATGCAAGTTAACACATGGAACATTCATTCATTCATTATCTGTAACCCTTATCCAGTTCAGGGTCGCGGTGGGTCCAGAGCCTACCTGGAATCATTGGGCGCAAGGCGGGAATACACCCTGGAGGGGGCGCCAGTCCTTCACAGGGCAACACACACTCACACATTCACTCACACACTCACACCTACGGACACTTTTGAGTCGCCAATCCACCTACCAACGTGTGTTTTTGGACTGTGGGAGGAAACCGGAGCAACACATGGAACAACATGTGTTATTTGTCCAGGGGTGCCCAAACATTTGCCTAGGACTGTATGCTAAGTGACCTCGGGGATGGCAGGCAGACAGAGCAGTGGTTTTGTGTTTGTTTGTTTTAAAGCTGAAGGGATGCGTGTCTACATGAATGTGGCTGTAGAATTTGTATATTTTTCTGTGAATGCGGGCGGTCACTCCGCCTTGCCTCTGGTCCGGAGATTGGAGGCAGGAATGCAGACGCGTGGGTGTGAGTGGTCAACGACAGTAACTTGTGGATTTCCACTCTTTCAGTTCATCATATTGCGGCTTTAGGAGGAAAAAAAATTACAACAACTAAAAAAAGGATGCTCTAGTTTTCCTTGGATTTCGTCCACTGCCCGGTACAGAGTACAAACCTTTTTTCTGTTTTTAGGGAATAGAGCAAGATTTACAACAAGGCCAGGGGCCTGCCATTGCCCAAATCAACCATAGAGCTAATGGTAATTGGAGGCACTGGGTATTGACAGAGCACTCCTTCGAGGCTAGTGAGGAGTTTCATTGTTTATTATATTGGCTTGGCTGGAATACTGTATACTAACCCCAGTACAGTGTGGAGGCTGTACTTTAGCCTAGCAGATGCTCACTGTAATTTAATTACATGCTTCAAAATGATGCTATGTTTGGTCAATTTTCTACCAGAGGAAACAAACTTAAATTGCATTGGGAAGTCCCGGGTGGCACAACAATCTGGGTCATATCAAGGGGAGTTTATGAGTTCCCTCCACTGGTTGTGCTGCCATCCTTGTCACAGAGTCCATAAATAAAAACAAAAACAAACAAAGAAAAAACAGGTGTTTAGAGTTCTTCCCCAAGCATGATGAGCTTTCCTGTAGGACTGCAGCAAATATTTCTTTTGGTAGTTGACCAATCAGTTGATTACTTTTTAATTAGTGTATGATTAAAGATGAAATAAAACAGGGTTAGGAGCTCTGACATCCGAGAGAGACTCAGAGTGGAGCCACGTCGAGACGAGCCAGTTGAGGTGGTTCGGGCGTCTGGTCCGGATGCCTCCTGGACGCCTTCCTGGTGAGGTGTTCCGGGCATGTCCAACGGGGAGGAGGCCCCCGTGGCAGACCAAGAACACGCTGGAGAGACTACATGTCTCGACTGGCCCGGGAACACCTCGGTATACCCCCGAAGGAGCTGGAGGCGATGGAAAATGGATGGATGGATTAAATAAAAATAGATGAGGTTCAATAGCACTCCAGCAGTAGGGCCAGCGAGTGACCAATCATGGCAAACGCCTGGTTATCGTTTTCGTCCCTGCTATTGGTTTAGAGAAATGTCAATCACTTCTGACCCGCAAGAGCTGTGAGTTGATCCCGTCTCCCTTCAGAGTGCTCATTGGTTCAAAGCAACCGCGAAATCTACGAAGGAACACGCGGAACTTTAAATTCACGAAAACTTTACGTCAAAACATTCTGTTGCCAGGCACTAAGAGCTCCAGAAGGTTGCGTACAAATTCCGCCTGGAATAAATGCTTGTTTAGTGTGATGATACAACTTTACCGATGTTTTAGGAGGTGTCTTAGGGGCACTTTTGAGTCGCCAATCCACATACCAACGTGTGTTTGACCGCGGGAGGACATCAGAGCACCCATGTGGACATAGGGAAAACGCACCCAAACTCCTCACAGTCACCTCACTCAGCGAGAACCCACAACCCCAGGACCCTGGAGCTCAGTCACAGAGACAATACTTGTTGCGCCACCCACCTGCAACAGCATTGCCCTGTTTGGAAGCATTTGCTCACGATATTGTGCGATTGGTGAGAGCTAACTCGTCAATATCATTGAAAACAAGCATTAATGTTTTGTTTAGGTTATATTTTGGCTTGAATTTTTTCCTGCCAATATGATAAATCCAGTAAAAAATGTTATTCAGCAACGTACTTCATTCAGTCAGGGTGCCTGGTGTACTCTGTACTGTAGAAATGAATTCTGTGACATGTATAAGAAAATGAACAGTGAAACAAGGCAACAAAACCTTCACGGTAAATCTGGAGGAATGTACTCTTGATATTTCTTGGCTGCTGTCCACCGCTCAGTACAGAGGGCAGAAAGCTGCCTCATGAAAGACACTTTTTTGGAACGGCACAGGATTTACAACAAGGCCAGGGACCCATCACTGCCCAAGTCAACCATAGAGCTAATGGTAATTGGAGGCGGTGGGTATTGACAGAATGTTCCTTCTGAGCAGGGAGGACATGGACTTATTTCACTGTTTATTATAGAAGCTCATAACACTGGAATAACTAACTCCACCATGCAGAGACTGTACTTTAGCCTGACAGATGCCGCTGTGTGTTGATTACAAGCTTCAAAATGGTGCTGTGCTTTGTTAATTTTCAGAGTGAATAACATGGTCTGCCGGGATCAAATTTCAGTGTGGTATTTGGAGTCCTTAATGGTGCAATTCTAAATGTCTACTTTATCATTAGGGGGTTGTGAGCTGGATCCACTGGAGACTCCACGCCTTTTCCGAGCTTTGCTCTCTCCGAAGTACCTTCCTTTCCCCTGCCGTATACAGAGGGCAGACAGCTGTCTCCTGAAAGCCAATATTTGGAATGGAGCAGGATTTACAAAGACGACGAGGGACCTGCCACTTCCCAAGTCAGCCAAACGTCTAATGGTAATCAGAGTTTCTGGGTATTGACAGAACGTTGCTTTCGTTCTGGCCCTGCATTAGTGGGAGAGTTGTCATTTCTCCAGATGAAGTGGGCAGTAGAATGGTGGTCATCTAGCTGGGTGATGTGGGCAGTGGGAGGGTGCAGAGGGCAGTCATTCCGAGCTGTGCTGTGGACAGTAGTTTTTTTCCCTTAATTACACAGGGGAACGCTGAGTGACAGGCTTGGGCCCAGCGAGCTGCTGTTTCCACCCCTTGTACCGCCTCACGGTCACTCAGGGTCATCTGCAGCCCAGCTGGACAGCGCAGAGCTCTACCACCTCCAAATGTCACAGCAGCGAGAGGCCAGGCAGCGCACAACTGCTAAACGCTAAAGACAAAGAGCAGTCACAGTCAGCATCAGAGAGAGTTTATTTCTCTAAAGGTCTGTGCGGGAGCAAAGATAAATATCATCATGTGCTCAGCAGGTAACAGCAGGAGGAAGCGGATTTAAAAGGCCAGTATTCTACGTGATGTGTTTTTTTTTGTTGTTTTGTTTTTTTGACTAATGTTTAAAGTTTATTTGTGTGGTTTCTTAAACACCCTCAGAAAATACAGTGCAGAACTATCACTGAGGTGGTACGCTCCAGTAAACGTCTCTAGCGTCATTAGTGAGAGAATCAGATGGTACCATATAACATTCATTCATTCATGTTCTATAACCGATTCATCCTGATCAAGGTTTGCTGGACCAGAGCCTACACAGAATCACTGGGAGCCAGGTAGGAACACACCTTGGACAGGGCATATCTTTCTCTCTTACACACACACCTGTGGACAACTCACCAACATGTATTTATAGACTGTGGGAGGAAACAGGAAGACCTGGTGATATACCAGGACATCACACTCAGTGTCACTAATACACTGAGAAGGAGACGCCACCCAAATCTAATCTGCTCTGTGGTGGTCATCTGAGGGTCCTGGCCAGTGAAGAGGGAGACTAGCAAAGGATGCAGAGCAGCAGATGGACTACAGTCTGTAATTGCAGAATTAAAAAAACGCTGTGGTAAGTGGAGTCGATACCAGGGGCGTTTCTAGACCACTGTACTGCGACACAGAATTTAGAGAGGCACAGCCGCACCCTTCTGCTTTTCAATTAGTGATAGGGACACAAACGTGCCTCTAGAAACAGTGATTAACGTTAAATTGGGTGGTACTCGGCCTTAGATGAAGAAATGAACAAACAAATGAACACTAACTACATTTTTATTAATCGCAGTCACTTTTGTGACTTGTTTTAATAAAAACAGAAACATCATTTGCCAGAACTACATTTCCTACTCTGACATACACATAGGGAGAATAGTGACTCACCTCCTGCAGTTCCTAATTTAACATGCTATTGTCTAGAACTGAAAGTTTCATAGAGGTGACAATCTTTAACATTAACACTCTCATGAATAGCTGTTTGATGGTGTTACATATTTGTACATGTACTTTCTGAGGACAGGGAATGTCTGCCTTAATTATTCATTCATTATCTGTAACCCTTATCCAATTCAGGGTCGCGGTGGGTCCAGAGCCTACCTGGAATCATTGGGTGCAAGGCGGGAATACACCCTGGAGGGGGCGCCAGTCCTTCACAGGGCAACACAGACACACACACACATTCACTCACACACACGGACACCTTTGAGTCGCCAATTCACCTACCAACGTGTGTTTTTGGACTGTGGGAGGAAACCGGAGCACCCAGAGGAAACCCACGCAGACACAGGGAGAACACACCACACTCCTCACAGACAGTCACCCGGAGGAAACCCACACAGACACAGAGAGAACACACCACACTCCTCACAGACAGTCACCCGGAGGAAACCCACACAGACACAGAGAGAACACACCACACTCCTCACAGACAGTCACCCGGAGGAAACCCACACAGACACAGAGAGAACACACCACACTCCTCATAGACAGTCACCCGGAGCGGCAATCGAACCCACAACCTCCAGGTCCCTGGAGCTGTGTGACTGCGACACTACCTGCTGCACCACTGTGCCGCCCCTACCGTATTCAGTGGTGTATTATGTATTTCTGGTAGGTGATACTGGTAACTGTCATATAACTAAAATATAGGGCTATGAACTGATTAATGTTTATGAGTTCACTCAACGCAGAGCCTTCACTGAATTCTGAAAGTGCCCCACACTGTTGTGAGTGTTTACAATTGTGAATGTCTGCATCACTCTACAAATACACCACCAAAACATTAAAATGTAGTGGTGTAGTAGTCGTTTTATAATCCGAAGTGCACTACACGGGGAGTAGGGTGGTAATTGTAACAGAGTAATTTACACGCAGTGCCAAGAAAATAAGATACAAAGCTGCCATTGTTTTCCCCATGTGTTCTCACTCGCTGTCGTTATGTGGGACCTGTGCAGCGCTTATGCCATAGGTTTGTCGCAGAAGCATAGATTGGCCTTAAGACTGCAAAACAATGCTGCTTCAAGACACTTTCATTACTCTTCGAAGCTGTGCATAGGAGGTGTTTTTGGTGTACTTACCTCCACAACCGTGTTACAGACAGATGCTTACACTGTCTTGGGAAATAAAGCCAAGACGTCAAGGCAGCTGTCAGTATTTTTCGCTGATAGATGGCAGGATGCTTGAGACACGGCTGGAGACGAGCGGTTTCTTTTCGAAAGCATTGTCACGTACAGAGGTAGAGGAAAGCAGGGGTTGATTATATTTCCTTTGAATGCAGTGATGAAGCACTCGTGCCTCACCTACAGTTCAACACACGCTGCCAACTTGCACTTCAAACAAATAATCTTGAAATGAAGTGGTTGCAGATATATTTAAGGACAACAGAAGGCAGGAGGAGGTATTGGATGCAGTAATTGGCAAGGATTTTCTTGTTGTTCCATCTAGCTGGTCGTCTGAAGCAGCCCGGCACACAGTGATCCATGGGTGATGAAGGCCTAAATGGGTCTATAACTCATTTAGTCGGCCTGCCAAAGAGCAGCACAGACGGATCCTGTTTTCCTCTTTGATGAATGGGTAAATCTGTTTTTTTCTTTTTTTTTTTTTCTTGGGACTGGGTGGGGGTGAAGGCGGGCTTCGGTCAAGCAGGCCAGCGAAATCACCGGACATTGATTTTGTGGCAGCGGCAGATGCGTCGCTCACCAGCCTCTCTCCTGACACCCGTGGTCCCATCATGGCTTCTAATGCAGGAGAAGGATGGATCTCATAAGCCAAGGTGATGGCAATAATGGCGATATTTGATACAGTAATATTGTGCTCTCTCAAAAACGTTTTATTGCTGGCATTTGAGCAGCCTTGGATATTGATTTACAGCGAGAGAAGCTTTTAGCACGTCTGATGTGGGCCCTCAACGGAGGAAGAGGGGCTGGGTTTGCGCCATTCCCACTGATTAATGTCCCTGATACTAGTCTTTTAAGTCTCTGGTTTAATTGCGTGTGAAATGTGTTAAGTATGACTTTCCTCCCCTTACTGTAAAATCAAGACGGATCTCTTATCAGGAGATGGATTACTCCGCTGTCTTTTCTTTACAGTCGATGTGAAAAATGGACTTGCCTAAGCAATCCAAATGAATTTTCCACGCTGCAGTGGGACACTGAGGAATCCCATTGTTATCACCATAAAAAGCCTATTATTTATGACAGAGATATCTTCAGCCTTATACGTTGATGACACACTGACGCAAGCACTGACTGTCTGTGGTTTCCATCGCCAGTAAAAATAGATTTTGACCCGATGAAGTGATCGCAGCGTTCAATTGACTTGATTTGTTTCCGCAATCACAGCTACACCTTGGCATTAAGCGTTGCCTGATTTACACGTAAAAACCAGGATGAGTCTGAAAGTGACTGGGAGCAATGAGAGGTTTTTTCTTTATGCAATTGCTTTATTTCCCTCATGCTGAAGATTCTCCTCCCTGCTTGGGAGGCTCAGTGCCTGTGTGCCAATGAGACTGACAGCTTAGAGAATTAGATCTATGTACTCGGGGCTTCTGTCAAGTTCCATTGTGTTTCTCCTCCACTAATGCATTCATACCATTTCACTGGGGAAGTAATTGGATGTACAAAATCTGAGTTATAGTCCACGGCTGCACGTGGGGCTATTGACCACAGCAGCTTTATGGCCATGACTGCATGTCATCAGCCATCGATGTCAGAACAATTAACTGACTAATATAAAATGTGTGTGTCAGTAATATTCATTTGCGGTGCATTACATAAAAAATAACGGTAAAAATAACGTTATTGTAACACATTACGTTTATATCATGTTACACCAAGAAATTGTTTGTACAATGGTGTAGAGCAAGGTCAAAGTCTAATGTTCAGGCAAACCTTGATGTAAGTCCTGATCTTATAAGATGTCTACATCTCTGACCACTGCAGTTTCCTCCATTAGTTGTAAACGCTGCCCTGGGTACCTTAGAAATGTGTTGAATTTTTCTGGTGAAGTTGTTACGGCTAATTGTTAGCAAGCTTGGAAACGATCACTTTGTCCTCATTCTACTGAACAAGATGGATGCCTACAGCCTCAGAATGTGACAGTGATGACGGGAGCAGGGCAACCTGGCCTTCTGAGGTTTGCCTCCCTGTGACTGTCACTTCACTCAGTGAAAGCATCCCAGGCTTACTACAAATTAAATTTGGGGAATTTGGGTTCTTTAAGGTGCACGGAAGGTTCATCTTGTATAATGTCCATAGAAAAGCATGTGATGATCATATAAGATGCTGTGAAGCATCAGCGTATCAGCAAAGGACCACCATGCTCAGTTCTGTTTGTGTTCTAAAGGGGGTTGAAAAAAATATGAAGGTCATCATTGAGGTATTGAACTATAGAACTGTTCTCTGGAGGAATGGAGCACCATCCAGTACATTCGGGGTAAGTTGCAGAGTCTTTTGTAGCGCACAACTACTTGAAAGTCACTTAGCATCATTAATGTTTATGTAGGGTGACCAGGCGTCCTCTTTTACCCGGACATGTCCTCTTTTTTAGACTTAAAAAAATGTCCGGGCGGAATTTCACAAACGTCCGGGATTTAGTTTTTCTAGAGCTTACATAGAACTTCGAGAAGTTTCGTTCACAAACTAGCCCCGCCCTCCCCTACTCCGATTGGTTCGCTAGAGTGAGAAGGGGGCGTGGTGAAGTAGCCTAGAATCTTCTGATTGGACGGTCTGACTGTAGAGCTACCGTTATTGGTCGATAACCTTCTCTGTAAACATTTAATTGGTCAGTCTGCACGTCAGTAGTCCTTGTTTACGTCAGGCAAAGCTCATGTACCCACCCTCATCTGGAGCAGCTATGCCGAAACGTAAAAGTTCTTGGATGAATTAAAAAAGAAATTCCCATGTTTTGTGTAGCAAATAAAGGTGTAAAGGACTTAAAAACACACATAGGTTCAGCTAAGCATACAACGGCAGCGAGGGGCGAGAGCTCATCAACCGCACCCCCACGGAGGCGTGACCTCTTTTTCACCCTCTCAGATCTGGTCACCCTAGTTTATAAGGCTGTATGCCATCAGATTCTCACAACGGTGTGGCAAAATCTTACCTAAAGCCTTCTCAGATGTCGTTGATAGAGCACGTTGTTACTGCAGCACTGGGAGGCACAAATTTTCTTACAGAAAAATGTTATAAAAAAAAAAAGTTGGATAAGTAGGTGTTATATTAATACATTATGAATATATTTAATGTGTACTGTGAGTAACGGATTCAAAGGAAGTGTTTCACATAATGTTTCTCTCATTAGAGCTGGATGTCTAAGCCAAGGAACGTTTAAGAGTAATTTTAAGAAAAGATAAAATGTGGAAAATCATTATTCTGATGGCTTACGTCAAGCTTTATAAAGTATTATGTCACTGTCTTGTACTGCAAGGCAATAATTTGCACATCTAACTCACAGTTGTGCTAAATTGCACTTACACCACCATTAATCAAAGGAAATCCTTCCTGCAGACAATGAGGAATTAGCCGAAAGGAACAATGCATAAATTGCATATTGTTCAAGTGTTCATTTCTGTTAAATCTCGTAGGGTTCATTTAAACTCTCACTTTCAAAAAAGAAGAATATGTCCTTAAGAGCACAGCAGTGGTTGATTTCATTTGTGCAACACAAGCTAATATTCCATCATTGCTAACCCTGACCTTTGGAGTGTGAAGCACTTAGCTTTGCTAATTCCAGCTCCATTAGAGGAGCATTCTCTTCTCAAACAGCCTTCTGCCACAATGCAATAATGGGTTATCTGCTTAGCCTGCTAAATGAGGTATAAAATGAAATGGCACATGATTTGTTTTTCATACTTCCAGCTATTTCTTTAAGTAACAGACGGCCGTGTTTGGTCAATGAATCAACATTAGCTCGCCTCCGCAGGCAGGGGTTGCTATCGATTCTGATTAATCACAATTAATTCCAGTTTAGAATCCAGATTAGGAAATATAGAGGATGGCTAGAGCAGCATCATGTTCACATTTCACTGAATCTGGCTCAAGAAATAACCCTGTGGTGTAATTGGTTTTTAGCAGTACTTTCTAAGAAAATTCAGTTTTTCAGGAGGTAAGTAGATTTGATATAAAATGTGCTTGAAGGCTGATGTTCCATTACTGGAGTTTTACTGAAGAATTTTTCATTCATTCATTATCTGTAACCCTTATCCAGTTCAGGTTCGCGGTGGGTCCAGAGCCTACCTGGAATCATTGGGCGCAAGGCAGGGAATACACCCTGGGGGCGCCAGTCCTTCACAGGGCAACACACACACACTCACACCTACAGACACTTTTGAGTCCCCAATCCACCTACCAACGTGTGTTTTTGGACTGTGGGAGGAAACCGGAGCACCCGGAGGAAACCCACGCAGACACAGGGAGAACACACCAACTCCTCACAGACAGTCACCCGGAGGAAACCCACGCAGACACAGGGAGAACACACCACACTCCTCACAGACAGTCACCCGAAAGAAACCCACGCAGACACAGGGAGAACACACCACACTCCTCACAGACAGTCACCCGGAGGAAACCCACGCAGACACAGGGAGAACACACCACACTCCTCACAGACAGTCACCCGGAGAAAACCCACTCAGACACAGGGAGAACATACCACACTCCTCACAGACAGTCACCCGGAGGAAACCCACTCAGACACAGGGAGAACACACCACACTCCTCACAGACAGTCACCCGGAGGAAACCCACGCAGACACAGGGAGAACACACCACACTCCTCACAGACAGTCACCCGGAGGAAACCCACTCAGACACAGGGAGAACATACCACACTCCTCACAGACAGTCACCCGGAGGAAACCCACGCAGACACAGGGAGAACACACCACACTCCTCACAGACAGTCACCCGGAGGAAACCCACTCAGACACAGGGAGAACACACCACACTCCTCACAGACAGTCACCTGGAGGAAACCCACGCAGACACAGGGAGAACACACCACACTCCTCACAGACAGACACCCGGAGGAAACCCACGCAGACACAAGGAGAACACACCACACTCCTTACAGACAGTCACCCGGAGGAAACCCACGCAGACACAGGGAGAACACACCACACTCCTCACAGACAGACACCCGGAGGAAACCCACGCAGACACAGGGAGAACACACCACACTCCTTACAGACAGTCACCCGGAGGAAACCAACGCAGACACAGGGGAACACACCACACTCCTCACAGACAGTCACCCGGAGGAAACCCACTCAGACACAGGGAGAACATACCACACTCCTCACAGACAGTCACCCGGAGGAAACCCACGCAGACACTGGGAGAACACACCACACTCCTCACAGACAGTCACCCGGAGGAAACCCACTCAGACACAGGGAGAACACACCACACTCCTCACAGACAGTCACCCGGAGGAAACCCACTCAGACACAGGGAGAACACACCACACTCCTCACAGACAGTCACCCGGAGGAGACCCACGCAGACACAGGGAGAACACACCACACTCCTCACAGACAGTCACCCGGAGGAAACCCACGCAGACACAGGGAGAACACACCACACTCCTCACAGACAGTCACCCGGAGGAAACCCGCGCAGACACAGGGAGAACACACCACACTCCTCACAGACAGTCACCCGGAGGAAACCCGCGCAGACACAGGGAGAACACACCACACTCCTCACAGACAGACACCCGGAGGAAACCCACGCAGACACAGGGAGAACACACCACACTCCTTACAGACAGTCACCCGGAGGAAACCCACGCAGACACAGGGGAACACACCACACTCCTCACAGACAGTCACCCCGGAGGAAACCCACGCAGACACAGGGAGAACATACCACACTCCTGAATATGCATTTTCAAATGTCAAAAACTCATTGTGAGAGCTTTAATTGGGATGTATTTAAAAATAATCATTTCAGCCATGCCATTGCTGTACTAACTGCATCTGTGAGTGCAACAGTTTTCAGGACGACTGTATAACAGCAGGAGATATGTATGGCCTTGACAGGCTTAGTATAGAGTAGTGTGTTCTCCCACGACACGCCCAGCTTTAGCTCATAGTGTATTTTTTTTGGTAGAACTGTGTGTATCTCTGAGTTAGGAGGAATCCACAGACCACTGTATTTCTTATTCTTCTGTGTTTTGCATAGATGGAGTGCACTCTTGGCCTCCTGGTCATGTTGGAGGTGTTTGGGGTCTTTGAGTAGAAACTCCGCACACCCACGCTCTTGTATGAAAATGATAAACAGACGAGATGGAGGGAATTTTCTCTTCAATGCGCTTCATTTCATAGGCAGCAGGTGAGGAGTTCAATGCCTTAACCTTTTCTCAAACATTACTCGTGCTCTAAGTGTAAACCCAAAAATGGAACACTCTGGAACATCTGCCAACAAGCTTAGCGACACTCAGATTTCAAAAATAGAGATATTAATCACTCCATTATTAGAGTGTAAAGCAGTGAAACTCTAGAGGGATGATGCTCCATCCAGTATCTTGGAGATGGGTCGGTGTGGTGATTTGGCTTAGTACTGCCACGGCAACATAGCGAGCCAGTGATCTGATATGTGGACTGTACAAATGTAAGAGCCATCATTCAGCCGAGCTGTATTTCTGTGGAGCTGTGCATTTATAATCGTTTGTGTAACGCAGATGTCGGGTACAGGATGAGAAGGTCAATACCGAGAGAGTGATGAATTTTTGATCTTAGCATTCGTTCAGGTCTGAGATCCTCTGGCCTTTTCTCGACGTGTAAAACTGAAAAATGATACAATAATTACAGAGTCAAGAAGAAGGCAGGAGATATCAGAGCTGTGTGTGTTATATTAGAAGGTTTATACGAGGATTTTATTGCATTCAATCACAATATTATTGCTGAGATCAAGTACTATTATTGGATGTTAAAAATATGAATCTTTGCTAATGCTTTGCTTTGCTAATATATTCATTTTTGAGTGTTTATGTTGATCCAACACCTCTCTGAAAGTTTCACAGCTGTGTTCAAGTGATTGGGGGGAAATGAAGCAATGGAAATCCATGTTTAGTGTTGGACAGCCATGACTCTTAATGGGGGATTATATTTAGATTATACTCCATATAATTACATTGCAAATTGTTATATTTAAATATAAATTAATAACCAAGTATAAATGTTTGTTTTTTTGGCTTCTCTTGGTGTTATGGAATTGCCCAAGCACCCAACAAAGTCCAGATGTTGTCATGACAACAGACATGAAGACGATGCCATCGGCCAATCATTGGTGTTTGCACATCGGTTCTCGGAGTTGCAAGTGTGGTCAGTCACATGAATTTTATGGCTCAAAATATTGACTTAAAGGTTGGAGGCAGAAGAAAGGCGCCATGAGGCGTAGATGGAGGGACCGAGGACACGTACTGCTGCCATTGCACAAATTCCAATTAATTTAAATGGTGCAAATGCTAATAATGCTCCTCAGGTTCTAACACCATGGTTAAGTTACAGTAAGGCCAGTAAACATCATGGGAACTTTGATGTTCCCATGAAACAGCCTCTGAGCTAAATACTAGCTTAAGTTGATGTTAGTTAGTTGATGAGATTGATATTATGTTAATGCTGAATGCTAGAAACCATTGAAATATGGTATTCTCTGTGCCATGGGTTTTTAAAACTCCTCCGACACAGTAACAAATCTTCAAAAAATTTCAAGGAATCTGCAAGGAATTAAAAAAAATACAACAATATTTATTTCTCTAGTGAATGTCATAAGGGGAAATTGTTATTATTAAGGGAGGAGCTGCCATTTTTAATTGAATTGAGTAGGAGGCAGAGAGATTAGCAGTGGTTTACCAGCAAGGAGGGCGTGACTTGTGCTTTCACAAATTTTGGTAAAAGGGTCTTATTGCAGCAACTTTGTTTGTGTTTGTGTGTGTGGAGGAGTTATAAAGGTTACATTTTCATGGCATATATTCAGCAATTATATTAGCTTTTGCCAGTTTTCAGGTCGGTTCCTTCTACTAGCAGAAATGAATATGCACAAATTATCTCATCGTCATTCATTATCTGTAACCGCTTTTTCCAGTTCAGGGTCGCGGTGGGTCCAGAGCCTACCTGGTATCATTGGGCACAAGGCAGGAATACACCCTGGAGGGGGCGCAAGTCCTTCACAGGGCGACACACTCACACACACATTCACTCACACACTCACACCTACAGACACTTTCGAGTCGCCAATCCACCTACCAACGTGTGTTTTTCGACTGTGGAAGGAACCCGGAGGAAACCCACGTAGACACAGGGAGAACACACGACACTCCTCACAAACAGTCACCCGGAGGAAACCCACGCGGACACGGAGAACACACCACACTCCTCACAGACAGTCAACCGGAGGAAACCCACGCGGACACAGGGAGAACACACCACACTCCTCACAGACAGTCACCCGGAGGAAACCCACGCGGACACAGGGAGAACACACCACACTCCTCACAGACAGTCACCCGGAGGAAACCCACGCGGACACAGGGAGAACACAGGGAGGATTAATGTATACATTGTAACTTTGGTTTATGTTCCTACACCATGAAGTACTTAAAACGTAATCATTTTAAATGGGCCGTGTCATACTTTTTTCTCAGTATCATTTGTATCAAAACTGAAGCAAAGCAAGAACATTGTACGAGAAGTTCTTCCAGTAACTACAAGAAATGTGAGTATTTAATGGCTGACGAGTTTCGCCTTAGTCAAAAGCAGTCCAGGCTTATGAAACACACAACTACAGTGTGAATGGGCAGGACAAAATCACTATTAACAGAAGCAGAGACGTCATATATATGTTTTAAAAAAGCTTAGTTTTTATATAAAGTGAGTTTTAAGTTTTAAAGGAAATGTAATGGTGAGATGATGGTACATTTGCTCGTGAAATTGTACAAAGTAAGTTGGAGAGTTTCTCACATCCTGCAAATGTACTGATGATTTCGACTCCCACCCCCTTCTGGCTCCCTTTTGGCAGCTTGGCTTTCACTATTCCACAAAAGGCTAGGGCACCATTGAGTGTCAAAGCCAGTGGTCACCAGAAGCTGCTTCTGTGCAAAAGATGAGACCGTATTCATGACCTCTGGACCATGGCTTGGAGAAATCATGCTTTTAATACTGCAACTGCATGGTTACACCTGTAGAAAATTAAATTCTCTCTCTTTTCCCCTCTCTCTCTCTCTCTCTCTCTCTCTCTCTCTCTCTCTCTCTCTCTCTCTCGCTCTCAAACAGACACACACACACAAACATACATACACGCTTTTCCTGCCTTATGTTCCCCAACAGACACACACACACACAACCATAGCAAAAAATAAAATAAAATATAAATAAAAAAAAATAAATAAAAAAAATCACAGATAAACACACATCCTGCTGCTGCTGTGATCAGTTTTATTTCTATGTTTAAAGGTATGACTCGTGACACGGAATAAATCTCCTAGAATCTAACAGAACATATAAATGGATTCTAAAATGTGAACAGAGATATGTAACATTTTTTTTTTATTTATCTTATTGCTTTCATAGTTTGCGCATATCATCACTGTCCAATTCAACACATGGTTCTCACTAAAAAGTGACTTAACTTTTAATAGAAATCAATGTTAAAAGCTTTTATTTCAAATCATTGTGGAGCATATTGTTCCATTCATTATGAAGATTTCACAAACTGTGAATGACAGCTGCAATGTTTCACCGATGCAGTAAGTGTCAGGTTCGCAGGGACTGACGGAGGCGGGCGCACTTGCTAAAACACAGTGACTAATTTTAATTCACAACACAAGACAACAATACAGAGACAGACTAAGATAACTATACAAAATATACAAAAACAAAGAAAGACCTAGACAGAGATTTAGAGTGACCTAGACTGGGGAACAGATATATAACAGACCGAGACTGGGTGACAGATACTTAAGAGACAGACTGAGAGAGCTAAACAAACAAAAACTGGACAGAAAGCTAAACAGAGACCTAGACAAGGAGAACTAAACAAACAAACCTAGACAGAAAGCTAAAACAGACAAACCTAATGGGAACACAAAGCATACGGGTGAAACAGACAGACCAGACAGATACGAGACAGACGGGCAAACATGGAACGTCCAGCAAAGAAGGAGTCACACAAAGGAACTTAAATATACCACACAGACAAGGGACACCTGAAACAGATAACGAGGGGGCAGGATTACAAATGAGACACGGACAAAAAGGAGGAACAAAGGCGGGACATGGGCGGAGACACGGACAATAACAAACAGAGCCATGTGCTAAGGGGAAAACAGACACGACAGGACAAGGGCGTGACAGTAAGTTAAAGATCCACATAAACAGTTGTTTTTAATTGGACAGTGACAAGGTCTAGTACATAAACTCACTGGCTGCTTTATTATGTACATCATATAGAAAGCTAAACTTTCTAGTGTTTTTAGATGAGACTGATGTGAAATGGCTCATCATTACACTTCGTTTGAGTATGGGCTACGTTTGCCATGTGGTGATTTATCAGGGCTTAACACTGGGTATTGAGATATTATTGGCTGTCGGCTGGAACTGGCTTGAGGCTGATCCCTGGTGAAGGCAGTTGGACGTCGATAGCTGGATGATACGTAGCTTAATGAAATCTCAAATTCGATGTATTTCCCCGTTTTGTAGCGACCTTTCTGGCACAGATTTTACATATTGCCTCGTCCGAATTGGCTGGTTCTCCCTTTTAATTTGGTTTCAAAGCTGAAATGCTCTCAAATTGGCGAAGTTGAATTTGGTTTTGTGGCTAAGTTGCTGCCATTGTTCCTATTTTATAAAACGAAGGATGACTCTCAGCTGTTTAGCAGCTGCTTTTCAGATGCCAACAGTACAAATTACACACTTAAACTGTTATTTTAAAGATTTTTACGTAAATTTATTTAACATTCATTACACATTTACTACAGAGTAAAACAAGACATATGTTGCAAAACAAAAAGGGAAAAAAATGATACCTTGCAGCTGTGACGGTAGTTTGCCATTCCTTTGCTGTTGTCTGGTCAATAGAGTGGTATGAGAATCACAGAAATACTATTAGTATTCTAAATACTGGAGATCTGTTAGAACCCAACCCTACACTGTAAAAAATGTCTGTGAATTTTACGGTGGAAAACTGTAAAACCATGACAGTAAATGACTGTAAACTCTAAAAAGGTTGAAAACAGTTTCCAAGGACTGGGAGGAGCTGAGACTCATTAGGGAGCTCCCAGCATGCTTTGCTTCTCCATATTTTCTGTGATTTTCAGAGTTTCTTTGTTTTTTTCTGTCTTTGAGACTTAGTGATTTTGGGTTGCATTGGGGTGATCACTGCGTGTGTTTGTGTTTCTATGTATGTTGTGTCGAGACGTGTGTTGGTCAGAAAAGTTCACCATCAGCCTGTGTTCCGCGTGTGGCACCCAGATACCGAACATTTCTTTAGTCCTTTCAGCAATATCTCCTTTTAAGGGCTGAATACAGGAGGCAGTTTGGCTGTATCTAAATACGGCTACATCTCAGTCTCCTTTCTCTAATTTGTCACACAATTTACATGATAATTTTATAGTAAAACAATGTTTCTTTGTTATTTTTATGTAAATACCATGTTTTTTACAGTGTATATCTGTTTTTTTTTTAACAGAAATGTACTGTAAACAAAACAGTCCTTAAATGTAAAATCCTTAATAAAATAGTCACTGAGATCATATATTAATATAGGAACTCTACATTTGCATCACTACAACGCAGTACTCAAACAGTGGGTTTGTAAAAGGCAGTAAATCAAACAACAAACATAAAACTATGGGCCTTCAAGACTACTGAAACATCACAGTTAAAATATTGGGAATTATAATTTCCAGTCGCTTTGATAATCTTGAGACAATCACAGATTTCTTAATCAGACTTAACTAAGTGAAGCGCATTCTGCTGATTTGTTCTCGGGTTAGCCGTTAGCAGTCAGAGAGAGAGAGCTCTGTTGTCTGGCTTGACGTTCACACAGTATCTGAGAATCAGTTTGTGAGTCAGATGGCGTTAGATGCAGTCATGAATGATGCATGCCCTGAGTCAGAGAGTTCTGGCCGCCAGATGAGAGAAATAAAATATATGAATATGAATAAGGCAGCAGAAGACTTTCTCCAAAGCTGTACTCTGCAGAACATTTCTTGCATTTCAGAACTGTGTGCTCTATTAATGAAACATTGATTACCTGCATAAGTGCCTGGCAAACTGCACGGCGTCTATGTGCTTAATACCCACTGTAAACGTATACAGAAATGACAAAACAAAAAGGCACTGAAATGTTTGGGTTTTAGTGATTACATCTTATAAATGTTGAATCACTGTACTTTTGTTTGCCAGTCTGTGAGGAGTTGGTGTGTTCTCCCTGTGTCTGCATGGGTTTTCTCCAGGTGACTGTCTGTGAGGAGTGTGGTGTGTTCTCCCTGTGTCTGCATGGGTTTCCTCTAGGTGACTGTCTGTGAGGAGTTGGTGTGTTCTCCCTGTGTCTGCGTGGGTTTCCTCCGGGTGACTGTCTGTGAGGAGTGTGGTGTGTTCTCCCTGTGTCTGCATGGGTTTCCTCTAGGTGACTGTCTGTGAGGAGTGTGGTGTGTTCTCCCTGTGTCTGCATGGGTTTCCTCCGGGTGACTGTCTGTGTGGAGTGTGGTGTGTTCTCCCTGTGTCTGCGTGGGTTTCCTCCGGGTGACTGTCTGTGAGGAGCTGGTGTGTTCTCCCTGTGTCGGTGCGGGTTTCCTCCAGGTGACTGTCTGTGAGGAGTTGGTGTGTTCTCCCTGTGTCGGTGCGGGTTTCCTCCAGGTGACTGTCTGTGAGGAGTTGGTGTGTTCTCCCTGTGTCGGTGCGGGTTTCCTCCAGGTGACTGTCTGTGAGGAGTTGGTGTGTTCTCCCTGTGTCGGTGCGGGTTTCCTCCAGGTGACTGTCTGTGAGGAGTTGGTGTGTTCTCCCTGTGTCGGTGCGGGTTTCCTCCAGGTGACTGTCTGTGAGGAGTTGGTGTGTTCTCCCTGTGTCTGTGTGGGATTCCTCCGGGTGCTCTGGTTTCCTCCCACAGTCCAAGAACACACGTTGGTAGGTGGATTGGCAACTCAAAAGTGTCCATAGGTGTGAGTGTGTGTTTGTGTTGCCCTGTGAAGGATTGGCGCCCCCTCCAGGGTGTATTCCTGCCTTGCGCCCAATGATTCCAGGTAGGCTCTAGACCCACTGCGACCCTGAACTGGATAAGTGTTACAGATAATGAATGAATGAATGAATAAATAAGTTATTCAAGCATTGTTATAAATTTGGAGTAAAGCATAAATATATAAACTTTATGCTGTTAAAGTCTTTCGATTAAAAACAGAGGGGGGAAAGGCACAATACTTTTACTATATTAAATAGTATGTCTAATATATACCAAATATATTGAAATTCAGCAGCTCTCTGGAGTGCTGTTGCTCCCGGAGTCATACTTGTGTCTCTGCTGTTCACTTCAGTGACATCCTTGGGGCAAGAATTGTGACAGAAACAAAGCAGTGTGCTTACACGTAACAGAGTGACGTTAGCCGTGTTGCTCCAGTCCCAAAATAAAGAAGCAAACTTCAGAATACATCAAATTTTTTAGCGTGACGCAAAGATTGTGCCTGTTTTCCAGTGAGCCATTACCTTAAACAGAATCCTCTGTATTGTCTGGGGGTCAGGGATCATGGGATATGGAGTCCACTTGGTCTTCATTGTCTCACCTGGCTCTGTTAGTGAGCTGCCGCTTATCCTCAGGGAATCGTTCTTGGCTTCGCATGCCGCCTCTGCCTCTCTGTGATATTTCTGCTCCAGTGGACAGTTAAATAAATGGCCTGCCGTCCCCTCGGCCCTGCTCTGCATTCCCAGCTGCGTGCGGGCTTTCCAATAGCCTTTTAATTTGGGTCAAAGTGATTTTCAAAGCACAGCGGCGCATGAAAAATGAAGGTGGCCTCGGAAAACGGCCCACCGCTAGCCTGTCACACGCACAATACACTGCACCTACAGCCCGGTGACGGCCAGAAACCACTTCTTTAAACAGAACAAACGGCGCGAGTGAGCGTGCTCGGACTGAATATAAATGTTTAACTGGTTACGTAGCGTAATCTGACAACACCAGGACTATGTTAACATCACATACCGTATACTCACTTTTTTACTTAGATCCTTTTTCTTCTGCTTTGATGCCTCACAATGGTGGTTTTGTTACTAAGCTGTAACTGTCATTAAAATGATCTCAACTTTGACCTCTCTGGAGCCACGTGCACGTTTTATCATCATGAATAACTGTCCCAACCGGAGCACTTGTAATGTTCATGGCACCATAGGGTTATGGTGGTAGAAACATTACGTTCTTTTGCAACACTGAGGATTAGAAGAGGTTTAGAAATAGTTAAACCTCACTTATCTGTGTGGTTACATCCAGCAAGGTTCCCAAACCCCACCTTTTTTGGACTGGCTTATTTGTGCAAAGTATATTTCTTTGGTAGTTAGCTGTCAGTTACCTTATACACGAGTTACTGCTATGCTAATAAAAGATAACAGTAGTCGTAAACTGGGACAGCTGTATAAATCTCATGTATTTATATGAAGCTAATGTTTATGTTTACAACTGTATTTAAAACACTGGGTCAGATTTGGCTTTTTTTGAGCTCTTGGGGCTCCCATTAGTGTAATTAATTTTTTCCAGCACTGTACTGAAATCAATGGGGTGGGGAGATGGTTTCCTACCTTCCTCTAAAAATTACATAGTGCTGTTTCTTCAGTGCTGAACCTGGAGTAGCAACAGCCAAAGCTCTGTTCTCATTATTACAGGTCAGTGGTACATCACAACGACTTTGAAGGTGTCATTTTAAGGTAAAAATATTGCATAATGTTCCTTTAATGGTATATATATTTGTATATAATTGTTTGCTGTATACAATATATTGCTTTATTGTCAATAATGCAATATGTACAAGACATACAGAGGATTTTAATTGCATCACTCTCAGTCCAATTGTGCCGCTATAAACATTAACAATTAAATAAACACTAATAGACACTAATTTAATTATTTTTAATAAATATTTATTTATTTATGGTGTTGACATAAATAAAATAAAGTCACAGTCTTTGGAATAATAAACAAAAACAAACAAACAAAACCTTAAGTTTGCACTACATTCATAACAAGCGCATGGGGTAATTTACCCTAATTATTATAATTTTTTTTATTATTCATCCCTGATATACCAGATTCACCTCCAATCAGAATTGTGTGAGTTAAAATGTTATGTATATTAATACCACCTGACAAGACCTAGAAAAAAATTTTTTTTTTGTCTCAACACTTTTTAAGGTTCCACTTTTTCAGAATTCATTACGTACGTTAAATGATGCGACTAAACGGGCTAATTTTGCATCTCTGTAAATTCACACAAACACACCTATCTAACGAAGGGGGTCTGGTCTATTCATGGCTGTATACATCAGTAATTAACCAGTATACATGTGTAATTTTCTAGGAGCGGAGTTAATTATAATTTGCTAGAAACTGGAAAATGTATTTGTGCCACAAACCAAGAGCTGTAACGTTTTTATGTTTGTATCAAAGTGACCCACTACACCATCCTTTTCAAACTTGCAGAGAGTGCAACCCAATCATCCTAATGGCTCGCAGCAAGACATTTTAAGAGGGATTACAAACCAACGGGAGTGAAATGCTCAGTTTGAAAGGGGACTCAAACTGTGTGGGAAAGTAGTTTATCACTCCAGAAGCTGATAGGTTTGACACAGACTAGTTAGCAAGACTATTTCAAGTTTTCTCCTGTGGTGGTGAGGCTTCTGTCCATCGTGTGTGATCAGCAGGGGTCCACCGAAAAATGGAGTTCAATATAAATTTGGGGCCCATTCAGAAACTGCAAAACATGAAATCCTGCTTCTCCTACCTCTAACAGGCTGTTTTGGACGAACCTTGGCGTATTGATAGCAGCCGAGCACTTTTCCTTCTTTCAGAGTCTTTCATTGGAGTGTGATGAAGACGTGCTGGAGAAGAGTGTGCAAAAAAGCGCAATTGCACATCCATTCAGGGACCTGGGGTGCCTACGCACCCATCACCTATTTAACCAAGAGAACCCAGTCAGTTGTTTGTGGACTGCCTTAATTAGAAAACATGGAACAAAAGAAAACGATGTTCTGATTTGCATTCATTCATTATCTGTAACCCTTATCCAGTTCAGGGTCGCAGAGCCAACCTGGAATCATTGGGCGCAATGCGGGAATACACCCTGGAGGGGGCGCCAGTCCTTCACAGGGCACCACACACACATTCACGTACACACACCTACGGACACTTTTGAGTCACCAATCCACCTACCAACGTGTGTTTTTGGTCTGTGGAAACCCACGCGGACACAGGGAGAACACACCACACTCCTCACAGACAATCACCCGGAGGAAACCCACGCGGACACAGGGAGAACACACCACACTCCTCACAGACAGTCACCCGGAGGAAACCCACGCAGACACAGGGAGAACACACCACACTCCTCACAGACAGTCACCCGGAGGAAACCTATGCAGACACAGAGAGAACACACCACACTCCTCACAGACAGTTACCCGGAGCCGGAATCGAACCCACAACCTCCAGGTCCCTGGAGCTGTGTGACTGCGACACTACCTGCTGCGCCACCGTGCCGCCCTGTTCTGATTTTGTTACCTTTTATTATGCAAATGAACTGTACCACTGAGTGTTTTCACTGGACCTCCATCAGGGGGCTTGTTCTTATGATCCAGCCTGATGACCTGAATGGTATCAAAGTGTGTGTGTGTGTGAGAGAGAGAGAGAGTGAGTGCGAGTGCATGCTTCCATGCATATTACTTGTGAAAGCATACATCCATAGAGTGGCTCCATTAATTTCCCTGTCCTTTGCGACACTGTACACTCTTCACCCCTCTTCTGCGGCTCAGTGTCCTTGAAGAGGCCCATCTTTCTTGATTAGATGTGTCTGTAAACTGATGAGCTGTATGTGCTGAATGGAGGGTGGTCCTCTAGCTATTGTAGCCTAATTCTCAAGGGCTCTCTATCAGAGCCCCCGACAGTCAAGGCTGACAATCAACCTTTGGCACGCTCGTTTCTGAAGTGCTCCCGTTCCCCTCTTAACGCACATTGCTAATATTGTTTGATCGCTGGCAAAAAGTGAAAATTCCTGAACATCCAATGGCACTCAAGGCTCTTGTAGCTTTCCTCCATCTTGTGTTCCAACACACGCAGTAATATATATACATTGGGGTGGATTTATTTATTTATTTTTCTTGAAAATGTAACAGGCTGAGCCCTACTGATTTTTGGACCGTTTTTTTTTCCGGAATGGCTGTGTGATTTGTGTTGAGTGGTGTTTTTTTTTTTGTGTGCTCTCTGGGAGTTTTAAAAGGTTTTCATCCTTTCAGTGCATGACATGTTTGTCCTCGAGGATTCAGAATCGCTTCATATTCACCCGGAGGAAACCCACACAGACACAGAGAGAACACACAACACTCCTCACAGACAGTCACCAGGAGGAAACCCAAGCAGACACAGAGAGAACACACCACACTCCTCACAGACAGTCACCCAGAGGAAACCCACGCAGACACAGGGAGAACACACCACACTCCTCACAGACAGTCACCCGGAGGAAACCCACACAGACACATGGAGAACACACCACACTCCTCACAGACAGTCACCCGGAGGAAACCCACGCAGACACAGGGAGAACACACCACACTCCTCACAGACAGTCACCCGGAAAATTCCTGAACATCCAATGGCACTCAAGGCTCTTGTAGCATTCCTCCATTGGAAAGTTCCAACACACGCATTAATATATATACATTGGGGTGGATTTATTTATTTATTATTCTTGAAAATGTAACAGGCTGAGCCCTACTGATTTTTGGACCGTTCTTTTTTTCCGGAATGGCTGTGTGATTTGTGTTGAGTGGTGTTTTTTTTTTGTGTGCTCTCTGGGAGTTTTAAAAGGTTTTCATCCTTTCAGTGCATGACATGTTTGTCCTCGAGGATTCAGAATCGCTTCATATTCACCCGGAGGAAACCCACACAGACACAGAGAGAACACACAACACTCCTCACAGACAGTCACCAGGAGGAAACCCAAGCAGACACAGAGAGAACACACCACACTCCTCACAGACAGTCACCCAGAGGAAACCCACGCAGACACAGGGAGAACACACCACACTCCTCACAGACAGTCACCCGGAGGAAACCCACACAGACACATGGAGAACACACCACACTCCTCACAGACAGTCACCCGGAGGAAACCCACGCAGACACAGGGAGAACACACCACACTCCTCACAGACAGTCACCCGGAAAATTCCTGAACATCCAATGGCACTCAAGGCTCTTGTAGCATTCCTCCATTGGAAAGTTCCAACACACGCATTAATATATATACATTGGGGTGGATTTATTTATTTATTATTCTTGAAAATGTAACAGGCTGAGCCCTACTGATTTTTGGACCGTTCTTTTTTTCCGGAATGGCTGTGTGATTTGTGTTGAATGGTGTTTTTTTTTTTGTGTGCTCTCTGGGAGTTTTAAAAGGTTTTCATCCTTTCAGCGCATGAAATGTTTGTCCTCGGGGATATCCAAAATCAGAATCGCTTCATATTCACTCAGTCTGAAAAGAGATTGAATTTTTTTTTTCCTTTCTACGTCTTTTGAAGCATTTTTCTGGCCTTAAATCTCTCTTAAAACTAAAAAGCCTCTCTCTGTATAAGTGCTTAATTTTCAGCAGAATCAGATTTTAATATTTATGTGAATTCAGAGACACAGCCTCCTTTATTGTTTGCTTGAGATGCACAGACAAGTTTTCTGGGATTTTTTTATTATTTTTTTTTAACATCCTGCCATGCACTTTCCTTCTTGGAACATAAAAAAAGAGATGAATTCATCAATATTTGAAGAAAAATTAGAGAAAGAGGGCACCCTTGAAAGCGACTGTTCTATTTGATTATATCATTGTTTACCTCCTCTCCATGGCGATGGCTGCATCAAAGCGTCTCTTCCGAATAACAAACACGGCCCTTTCAGACCAAACAATGCTGTATCCTTACTGCTCCACGTATCGACTGAATTTGGGATCTTCATTGTTTTTTTTTCCCTCGTTCTCCTTGTCACCTTGGATTGGGCACTATCTCCCTGAAGGCTGGGGATCCAGGTGTCACTCAGGCTATTTGCTCATGAATGCATGTAGAATGAGGACTGTGTGTGTGTGTGTGTGTGTGCCAGATTGGAAGTGTGTATCATGGGAAAGCGGATGCAGAGAAGTCTTTATATATTTTATATTTATTTATTTATTTATTTTACTATCTGGCTGTATTGATGAGATAGAGGAGAGAATGATGGGGGTCCAGCCTCTGTGTTGTGGAGATAAGTCCTGAATGCTCAGCCGCTGATAGAGACTCCTCTGATGAGGCTATTCATGTCCTTAAAGGATGCTCCATTCCACCCCTCTCCAGCGGCGGGCAGATTGCCACTCGATACTTACGCAATCGTGTCGGGAGCGGTAAATGGCATGCTTTTTTTGATGTGCAATATCCCATTATTTCTGGGCGTCTGATAGGAACTTAATTAGAAACATAATGGATCTGCCGCACATCAGACAAGGCTAATTAAGGCCGGCTGGAACGCAGGGGATAATTGGGTTTTCACTGCAGGCCTTGTTTTTTGATGACCGCCCCCTTTCAGAAGCCTGTGCCCCGGAGGTCTGGCGAGGTGAGAGGTCATCTTGCTGTAAGGGTTCGGTGTCTAGGTGTGTGCTGTTAATGACTCCTCTCCCCTGTCTGTTTCCACTGCACATAGGACAATGTCTGTCGTCTATACAGCTCTCTCAAATCGTCTCCTACCCTGCATTTACCTTACAGCAACAGGCAATCGGTCGATTATGAGACCATGAAGAGGAGAGTTCAATGACAAGGTACTGTAAAGTCCTCTGACCAGTAATAAACACGGTTTGTCTGAAGTCCTCAGTCTGTATTTTCATAAATTTTGCTTGTACGTCCAGTGCTGCTGGACTTTTTAAAGTCATCAGCAACCACAATGTCCAGTAGAGACACCAATGATTGGGTACAGTGATTAAAAACTCCAACAGCACTGCTGTGTCTGATCCATACTTACCAGCGCATTTGGTACACACACTAACACAACACCACCACATTAGAGTTCACTGCAGCTCGGACAATGAGCCGCCACTGAAATCATACCTGCTCTGTGGTGGTCCACTGAGGGAGTTTTGTAAAGTTAGATCTTGTTATTCCACCTTGAGGGTTTTAAAAACTCCAGCAGCACTGCTGGGTCTGATCCACTCGTACAAGCACGACACACACCAACACATATTCTTTCCTTGTTGGAAGCAGGACAGTGACCCGAATGGAAGTGTTTATCTTTTTAATGTTGGGCAGAGGCTCATACCGTTTTTCAGTCTCGCTGTCGGTACTGTTAGGAGTCTTGCCCAAGGGCATCTATTAGTGTGCTTACTAAAGCAAGGACTCAAACCCTTCAGTCTGACTCATATCTGTCATGTATTCTCATAGTCACAATACATCACATAATGAGCATTAAGATACAGTCCTTGTGTCTGTTCTGTCATATCATTTTGTACTAAAGTGTTGTCTGTTAAATTTGCATATTTAAGATAATTTAATTTTGTATCCGCTACACTAACAAGGCTAAAATATAATAGAGAAATATTCTGTTCTGTATCTCCCTTTGGATTTAATGGAAATGAATGCCCATTAGGCAGGTCTGAATCCTGGTAAGTGACAGGGAAACACATGTTCTGGTAAGGGTCAGCTAAAGTGGGACACGTATAATGGGAATAGCATAGCAGAAGTAATAAAAATTAGCCTACATCTCTTCTGTGTGGGAATGACAGGCTATCATCACATGACGTTTTCTGTTATGGGAAATGAACATACAAATCCACGTCGCTCATGAAAGTGACACATTATGATTGTGACTACATCACAAACAGGAGCTAAACCAAACACTGAAGACACATTTAGGGCAACATTAACAGCTTGTTGGTTGCTGATGTGAGCACAGGATTAAGCCAACGCTGGAGTGGTTCTAGACCAGTTGGTGAGTGGTCTCCTGCTGGGTTTTCATGTAGGGCAGTAGGTGGAGGCTCAATGTCACACACAGCCTCCACAGAGTTCTGAACAATAGCTAACACCTGCTCTGCTGAAGGCAGTGTGCCCTTTGACAGCAATCTGAATTACACACTACTGTCCACTAGCGTCCCCTCTTACAAAGTCAACAGTACTTTTAGCATGCTTGTTTAGGGGTTATTTTGTATTATTTAAAGAAACAATTTTCCAGTGTATGAGCTCATTAACGTGGGGATCTGCAGGCTACCAACACGCACAAGCTAAACCAAATCGACACAGTTAGCTGTTGTTGTGTGATCGGCCTGAAAACATCAAATACGATCAGCCGTTCTGATTTTGTACTGCATCTTACATGAGGAATTGCGTTTTAGAATTGTCCTAGACCTCTGTGCACCACAGAACCACTTTGAACCCATACAGTCATGTGTTCTCACAGCATCTTGCAAGGACTTGTTCTTTCTTTCTCCCAGGAGGGTGAACTTCAGATAATTTGTTTGAGTGCTACCAGCTCAAATCGCCCCCAATCTTATCCCTGTGTAGTCTTGTGTGTCTTTTTATATAGGAAATTGTTTTCACATGGAAATTCTGGGTATTTATTGGACATGTAAATATCAGGGCTACTGTACTGATGCATCAGCATGGACAGAGAAATACAAACTAGACTAGCACTCCTGTGTCTTAAAACCAGCTCATCTGAAGAGATGGCTTCTGCTGATACATTTGGACATCAGCAGTGCTTGCCAACCCATAAATAGTGAAGAAAGACCACCCATTTATGGCACAATGAGAACAGAGAAATTAGAGAGCCCAGCGAACATGGCAATGTAATGTGTGGCTTATTTTCTTTTAAAGGAACAGGAAGTGAAATGTGTTGTTCGGAACAAGGCTGTTTAGACATGGTAAGAAAAGTGCTTTTTTTCGTGTGTCATTCTGGTAAAAGCTTTCACACAAGTTTCATTAAGACCCTAGGGAATGGTGTCAGCTGAAGGTAAAAAGGGAGTCACCTTTAAACGCCCAGTGGTTGAAACATTTGCCTGCGTTGACGAATGTAAATGTGGATGTTTTCAGATTGTGTGTATTTAAATTCAAAATCTCTGTGATTGTGTCTACTGTATCCCGTGATGCTGAGCAAGTGTTAGGATACGACCAAATTAGAGGCTACCAACTTTGATGAAAATAGCAGCCTTATCTAATGATGCTTTTCCACTGACTCGGCACGGCTCGACTCGCTTTTAGTTGGTTGCCTTTCGCAAGATGGAGTTGACATCGTAAAACCTGCGATGTGTCAGAAACTGCCCTATTCACTACATAGTCCACTATTTTTGGGTTCCAGCATTGTGTACGAGTGTCTGAGTGTATTCAGTGCACTCAAACAATCCCACAATGCACCACAAAAGATGACACCAGTGGATAGCAGATACCCATAATTTGGACACAGTTCTAGTCCTTAACAGGAATCATGGGCTTTGAAAACCACAACAATGCCGATGGTAAAAGTTAGGTGCTCTTTACTCGTTGTGTATTCGTGTGTTGTTTTTGGTTTTCGGACTGAACACAGCTCCATGCCCCAGTTCTCACAGATCAGTATTCCTAGCTGCACATTTGGCTTTTGCTGGAGATTGTTGTCTGCAACCGACCCAAGGAGCATTGGTACCTCTTCAAAACACCTCGGGTAATTGTTACGAGCTGCCGTTGTGAGCTGGAAAAAAACATTTAGAAGTGGCTAGTTTGTGCTGGATCTTTTTTATTTCATGGTGATTGACAGGTCTCTCTGGCCAATCAGTGCTCTGCAAGGTTGCCATGTCATGATTTAATACCTACTGGGTTCGGTTGGACCCGTAAGGGAGCAGGGACTAAAAAAGTACCAGATTTGGCCGGTGGAAAAGCAAAAGAGCAGAGCTGAGTGGAGTCGTGTTGTTTCCATGCAGTGGAATTGCTCATGAGCAAATAGTATGGAACCTTTACTGGAATCAGAAACCACTCTGAAGAACGTTGGTGGAATTTATAAAATGATAATAGGAGACACAGTGTTGGCTTAGAGACAACTAGGAAACCTTTCCTTTACATCACAGAATAAAGACATTATGGATCTCAGTGAAGGGTCCTGAGTGATGCTCATCCTCTTGAGATTCATGCGAGCAGTGAATGACAGAAAGCAAATAATGTTGAAGCTTCTGATCGACCGGAGAGAGAGGAGAGCAGGGGCTCTGAGTCAGTGTCCAGGAAAATTCATTATTTTCCCCACTAACAATGATCAATGTTTGTCAATGGACATGCTGAGAGCCAGCCTTGCCTAAACAGATCTCACAGGTCTGATCAGAGTGCGGTGAGAATCGACCAGTGTCCTGATCGATACTGGCAAGATAGGGGCTGAGAAATTGTATTTGGGAAGAATCATGAGGTTTCTCTCCCTCTTTCTCTTTGTGTGTGTGTGCGAGAGAGAGAGAGAGAGAGAGAGAGAGAGAGAGAGAGAGAATTTGTGCATGCATGCGTGTCTGTGTGTGTGTGTGTGTGTTGAGTGGATTTGCCTGTACGAGCTTGGGGAGCAGGAAAACCCAAGCTGCTATAAGAGCAGAGATAATAACAGGCAGAGAGGAAGAAATTGCATGTGCTCAGGTGACAGACCAGCCTAATTAACTCTAATGAGTGAGGCTTTATGGGACAGCGAAAGGCAATTATTATACAATGATTCCCAGGGGTGGAGTGTTTGTGTCCTTCTATCTGATCAACCTTTCTGTCATTCACACAGCAATCCTGTGTTCTGTCAATTGTTAGAGAGCAAGAACGTTAGAGCAGCTTCTTACTTCGGGTCCGCTAGAGGGCACTAGCAAAAAGAAACTATAGCTGAGTCCCAGTTGCCCACTTAATACCAACAAAATCTAACTAGTATTTAAGACTGTACTGTATAGTACAAGGGATTTAGCATGGACGGAAGTGACATGTGCTCAACAATATATAGTGATTATTGAATGGTCCCCACCAATTACCCTATAGGTGCAGAAAGGGTTAAACCACATTCTCTACTCGAGTCCTACCTCCCTGTAACACATATGGCAATTCTGATTGGCTGTGCCTTTCCTTGCTGTCACGTGAGAACCTGAAGCTATGTTTGCTTGTTAGCGGCGCCAAAACTGGAAGGAAAACCTTCCAGTCATATGTGAGACTTACTGTACAAGACTCCTGGGTGACACCTGGGCGTCAAAATTGAGTAACAATGGCAGCAAAAAAGAAGAAGCTGGACATTAGAAGCTATTTTTCAAAGTCACATTCGCTGATGAAATGAGTCCATCATAATAATGTTAATGAAAATGCTAGGCTTTGGTGCACAGCATACAGCAGGCTAAAGTCGTCTTTGTTGGAATTGTGGAGATTATGCAGTGCTCCCACTTTCTTTATTGCTGATGTTTGAGACCGGTTTTTATTTGCTCTATGGCTGAAATAAACTGAAGACTAAACTATGTTTTATCAGTCATTATTCATTCATTCATTCATTGTCTGTAACCGCTTATCCAATTCAGGGTCGCGGGGGGTCACCCAGAGGAAACCCACGCAGACACAGGGACAACACACCACACTCCTCACAGACAGTCACCCGGAGGAAACCCACGCAGACACAGGGAGAACATACCACACTCCTCACAGACAGTCACCTGGAGGAAACCCACGCAGACACAGGGAGAACACACCACACTCCTTACAGACAGTCACCCGGAGGAAACCCACACAGACACAGGGAGAACACACCACACTCTTCACAGACAGTCACCCGAAGTGGGTATCAAACCCAGAACCTCCAGGCCCCTGGAGCTGTGTGACTGTGACACTACCTGCTGCGCCACCATGCCGCCCGAAATAGAAACAGAATTTTTAAAAATAATACAATGCACTGAGTAGTGTGGAGTGAGATAACTGACTTTCAGTCTTTGAAAAAAAAAATGGTGTAAAGCATTGCAACTGCAGCTTGCATTGACATGCGTTGTCATAGCAAAAGTACGTCATATCCTGTTATTAAAAAAAAACAGTGTAGTATTTAAATATTTAGTGTACTACCCTGCTAAACTCACACATTTAAGGTTAGTACTTAGTATAACGTAAAATAGTAGTGTGTAGTACACAATTGGGATGCACCTATGTGTCATTCTGTAATAAGTGAATTCACGAATTCAGTTACTTTAATGTTCACTAATTTCCATAAAGGGAAACGCAAAGGGAGAAGCTGCTCTTAAGGTTAACGTCATTGTGCCCAGTGCCAAGAGTCCAACAGAGGAGTATAAGGCCCCCTAGTATTAGGCTGTAGATCAGTGAAACTGGATTCCTTTCTGGATGAGTTCAGGTGTGAGCCAAAACTAATCATCCAACATCAGTACCTGACCTCGCTGTTTCTTGTTCTCATGGCTGAATGCAGTCAAATCCTCACAGAGCCGTTTAAAACTGCAAGTGTTAAACCTTCCCATTAATTTAGAAACGGTTACTGGAGCCAATGGGCAAACAACCATGTATTTTAAAGGGAACGTATACAGTTGTGGGGAAATGTGGTTCTCAGCTCTGTGTCTTTTAAGGTGGAATGGTGAGATTGAAGGGAAAATAACGATGGTTGTTTGTAAAAGGCTAAAGCTAAAATTGTCTATAATTTTTAATCACTGTTTGAATTACCACAGAAACTCATTTGTAACTCCAGTTGTTTAGTTTTGTGGTGCAGTGATTATTTGTGCTTCTGACCTAGATTTTGTTTTGGTTATTGCTTGTTTTTAGAGAAAAGGTCTTGTATAGAAACATCCAGTGCAGAAATTTAATAGAGATCCTAAATAAATATCCTGTATTTTTTTTTACAACCCATTACACAACATTGTCACATATTTGAATCACTTTATGCATTGATTACATTTTGATCACACAAAACTAAATTCTCCCTGGTGTATCCCAGCCTTCAGAGCTGTAGCCATATGTATAGGATTTCATTAAAGCAGACGGTCATCAATGTTCAGATGTATGGTGTAACAAACCAAAAAAAAAAAACCCTTGTAAAATTAGAGTATTACTGGCAGCAGAGCAGAAGCCATTTACCAGACCATTACAGCAATCTGTAATTATAGGACAGCACTATAGTTCTGTAATCAGGATTTACTGACTATTTGCCAATTATTGTATATTAGGCAGCAAGCCAGACCCTGGGTTCATTTTTCAGCCGTGATTATATTGCCAGGACACGTAGCACTGCCAAAGTGTCATAGGCCTCCAAATGAATAAACAGGAACAGGCTGCACTACTCCATTTGTCAGAGTGGGTTTTTGTTGTGCTTCTGTAACTAAACATTACATAAGAAGCAGCTTCACTTATAATAAGTTTTATTTTCTAGTTTTCTAAATTTTTGCATTGTGTATCAGTGTAGTCACCCCATCACTATCTTATCATTAGTGAATTCAGCTACTTTAAGGTGCACCCACTGTTGGTATATTCACCATTCTCATTCTCTAGTGTGAGGGAGCACCATCCGTTACCTCTAGAAAGACACAGAGTGGTGTTTCTGAGCCAGAGCTAATCATCAAGTATCAATACTTCCCAGTAAACAATTAGCCGTTGATTCACCGTTGAAATAACGTAATGACTGCCGTCTAATCAACGTTCTCTTAAGGTTGAAAATGAAAGTTGAAAAGACGTCCAAACCCAGACATTGAAAAGACGACTATTAGACGTATTTTGGACGTCCATTGACGTTATTAATTGGTCCCGAAATAAATTACTTGTATAAAACGCGTTTTGGACGTCCACTGACGTTATTGATTGGTCACCATTTAACTAACTTATTAAGATGGATTTTGGACGTCCACTGACGTTTAAAATATGTCCTTGATGGACAGACTACTTTTAGACCTATTTTGAACATCCAGGGACGTCCCTTGTTTACTGGGTTGGATCTCAATAATGCTCTCATGGCTGAATACACTCAGATCCTCACAGATATGTTCCAACAGCTAGTGGAAAACCTTCCCAAAAGAGCAAACATTGTTGGAAATTATTCTGGAGAGCACAGAGAAGAATGTGCATAAACAGCTAGGCCAAAATCCCCAACTCACTGCCCTTCTGTGACCTTTAATCCCCCAAACAGCACTGCAAGCCAGCATGGGCTTCTGTGACAGATCTCTCCACATGGGCTTGGAAAATCTTTGACAACCCACTGTCAGTAAACACTTTTCTTCAGTACATTTACAAACGTGTAGACACTTCAATGAATATCGGAAGCTATGTGTCAACGATGTTTCAGAACACTGCCGACTTCTCTGCGCTCAAGCTCATGTAAAAAGTACTGGTGCATGCTGGGAATGTGTATTATGATCCGACGACTCAGCTTGCGGAATATTACTGGAAATATGGATGTCTTATTTTGCCAGTTGAGAAGAACAGAACAACAGCACACAAATAGTTACCAGCTAAAAATTGAAAAAAAAGTGTTCTACATTAATGATTATACAGACTAATGAACAAGCCCTAGCTGAACCAAGAATTACATTCGTTTGAAACAGGTCAAAACACTTTTGTTGACATCATGCATCATTTTTCTTTCAGCTTTAACAAAACCTGTATAAGGTAAGCACTTTCTGACCTCAACATTTTTTTTCATTTAAAGGCAGGAAAAGAAGTACATTATAAAAAATGAATTAGCATATAACATCTATGAACAGGATTGGCACTTCATTCATTCATTGTCTGAAACCACTTGTTCAGTTCAGGGTCGCGGTGGATCCGCAGCCTACCCGGAATCCCTGGGCGCAAACAGGATCACATCCTGGAGGGTGCCCCAGTTCTTCGCACTGTGACACTCACTCACACCTACGGACACTTTTGAGTCCCCAATACACCTACCAACGTGTGTTTTTGGCCTGTGGGAGGAAACCAGAGCACCCGGAGGAAACCCACGCAGACACAGGGAGAACACACCACACTCTTCACAGACAGTCACCCAGAAGAAACCCACACAGACACAGGGAGAACACACCACACTCCTCACAGACAGTCACCTGGAGGAAACCCACGCAGACACAGGGAGAACACACCACACTCCTCACAGACAGTCACCCAGAGGAAACCCACACAGACACAGGGAGAACACACCACACTCCTCACAGACAGTCACCTGGAGGAAACCCACGCAGACACAGGGAGAACACACCACACTCCTCACAGACAGTCACCCAGAAGAAACCCACACAGACACAGGGAGAACACACCACACTCTTCACAGACAGTCACCTGGAGGAAACCCACGCAGACACAGGGAGAACACACCACACTCCTCACAGACAGTCACCCAGAGGAAACCCACGCAGACACAGGGAGAACACACCACACTCCTCACAGACAGTCACCCAGAGGAAACCCACACAGACACAGGGAGAACACACCACACTCCTCACAGACAGTCACCTGGAGGAAACCCACGCAGACACAGGGAGAACACACCACACTCCTCACAGACAGTCACCCAGAAGAAACCCACACAGACACAGGGAGAACACACCACACTCTTCACAGACAGTCACCTGGAGGAAACCCACGCAGACACAGGGAGAACACACGACACTCCTCACAGACAGTCACACGGAGGAAACCCACGCAGACACATGGAGAACACACCACACTCCTCACAGACAGTCACCCGGAGCGGGACTCGAACCCTCAACCTCTAGGTCCCTGGAGCTGTGTGACTGTGACACTACCTGCTGCGTCACCGTGAAATATATTAAAAACAATTAGGTTCAATTAGGTTTCTGATAGTAAGACTTGGCTTTTTCTAGGTATAAATATAACAGGGCCCATACTGAGGTGAAGTAAGCTGCAACAGGGGCCAGAGATGTTCTTTTCATTGGCCAAATAGGGGTCATAACCCTCATTCTTTGAAGAAAACAGAGGTGCGCCAGGCTTATCTCTGCTAGCCAGTGCCACTTGTCCTTATTTCCCCTGTCTATGACATGTCCCTTTTATCTGATTCAAGTGCTTCTGAGCAGACAGTCTTTCCTGGTGCTTTGTGTGACCTACCTCACTGGAACGTGCATACAGCAATCAGCCATAACGTTAAAGCCACCTCCTTGTTTCTACACTCACTGTTTATTTAATCAGCTCCACTGAACACAGCAGTTCTACAGACTGTAGTCCACTCACAGCTCATCATACTTGCTTAGTCACCTTTCACCCTGTTCTTCAATGGTCACAACTCACAGAGGACCACCACAGAGCATGAATGGTTTGGGTGTTGGATCATTCTCAGCGCTGCAGAGATACTGATGTGGCGGTGGTGTGTTATTGTTTGTGTTATGAGTGGATCAGACACAGCAGGGATGCTGGAGACTTTAAAAGGTCTGGAGTTAGTATCAAACATTTACATTATGTGTAGGTTCTTATACAGTTTAAAGGTCTAATTATATGGAATATATTTCAGACATTACCTTGTAGTTCTGTAAGCTTGGAAAAAGATCATGCTACACGTGTAACTCATTTACCAATGACTGAACAACTGTTCATCCATCTACAGAAAGATTCTTCAGGGAATGAAAAGTAGTACCTCAGTGATTCAAACCAAAGCTCTTTTTCAGCACCTTTTTATTGTAGGTGGAATCAGCGGTGCCCTGGCAACCCAGCTGACAATGCCAGTTCCAGCTGGAAGGAGCGGCTGAAGCAGTGGGTAGGAGTATAGGAGCCAAGGAAGGCATGTGATACAACTAGATTACATTCAGGCTTTCCAACCCTAAAACACAAGTTTAAAAAAAAAAAAAAGGACTCTGGGGTTTGCCCTTTGCTCCGATGTCCAGACTTTGCCATCACAAGCTAATCTCCATGTCTGAACCATGCCAGCAGGACTGGAGAATCAGGCCAGTGACTTACAGCTACAGATTAGTCCCTGTGTGAGTTGCCATGCAATTAGCCAGCAGCCAGTTCCGCATGCTGAAGTCTGGGTAAAAAGAGGGTGGCCTGATTTCGTCTTGTGTTTCCCCTGGTTCCTCAGAAATGCATATAGTCAATCTGAAAATGACAGTAGATATATATTGATTTCTAATTTATTTTCAGCTGACAACACCTACTTAACACATTGGGCTCTTGAGCATTTACCTGTGTGTCACATGCAGAGACCTCGTTACATGCACATGAGTGTGCATTGATGTATCTGGGTTTGAAGAGTGCATAGCAGTGGTATGAATGTTGAGTTTTATTTGCATAGTGCAATGCCGTAGACAAACTACCACAAGGATCAAACAACACAGCAGCGTTCTCCCCCCTGTCTAAACAGCCCGGTTCAGAGGACCCGTTCCTTTAAATGAAAACAAGCCTCATCTTGATTCAAGAACAAGAGCCCAGGGGTGAGGAGCGAGAAGCAAAACTCTGGCTTTTAGCTGTTTTCACTTGGTTCTCTTCATTTTCTGTTCTTGTTTTCACCGTGTTTAATCAGGACATTTATTTCTGTGCTTTTGTTGTGTTCGTTTTATGTCATATTTGTGATCTCCTATAAATGCAGGTCCAAATGAGTGGAAGGTGTTCAACTCTAAAGTCTCTGCACTTTTAAATTGGAATAACATCAGAACGACTTCTTTCTGACAGACCACAAAAAAAAAAAACCTGACTGGGTTTGGTTGTTTCACAGTTTATGGTTTGGAAAGAGCTTCCAATCCCCATATTTATGTGCACATGCACTGGAAAAGTTATTTTCCCCTCATAGCATGTCATAAAATGTAAGATCTTAAATATTTGCCTGTGATTTTTGACATTAATCAACAATGGGCCTATTATAATAATTCCCATTTTGTTGCGTTACCTAATAATTTATCAAAATAACGTGACTCCTTATTAGTGACATAAAACAATCCAGGAAATGAAAAGAGAAGTCTTTCACTTCTACATGCCCTCTAAAACTTTACTCCTCAGATGATGAATTCAGGCACAGCTTCTTCTCTTTCATAAAGCAATCACCCTCCAATGCTAACGTTATCCTTTAAGAGAGAGAGAGAAAAAAACAGATGTGATTAAAATGGGATCCTTTCTCTGTCAGTGTGCTTTGATTTGCATTAAACTGTACAGATGTCTCGGGTGAAGGGGAGTGAGTGATTTCATGAGACTGGGATACCCACTGAGCTCTCTAATAAGTTACTGCTTCGATGCTAAAAAGAGCATATTAAACTGATAGGGAACGCAGCAGTGCGCCACACAAATGGACAGCAAGTCAAATGCGAGCGGCTCACTGCGGGCGTTATTTGTTTTAGGTGCTTTTCACTTTTTAAATTGCTGCACAAAGGGGTCTAGTCCCATAGAAACGACTTGAAAGCCTCTTTCCTGTCATCCTCCCTTGAAGTAACTTCAGATGTGTTTGCAGATGTGTGTAAACACAGCCTCTGCCAAGATTTTCAGAACCCCTTCCAAAAACTTGATTTCATTTCCTCTGATTAATATAACACAAATGTTACTCTCTCTCTCTCTCTCTCTGTGATTCCCTTTTCCAGTTTATTTTTAATATGCTTTCAAAGACAGAAACAGGCTCAGAATCATACAGTCCATTGGCATTAGAGTTATGTTGTTTATGTGATGTATATTCTTGTTTATTGCCAGTGTAAGTGGCTGACCACACATATTTAAGTATTGAATATATTTAGTTTAGGGCTAACAGGGAGGTTGGAACTGCCTGCTTGTGAATGTCTTGCTAAAATCAACTCTTCTAGGGTTGCCAGATTTCATGGCCAATCTGGACATGGAGTGTCTGGCAATGGGCAAAGTGTCTTTATCACATCCATCGTTTTTATTTATTTATTATTTTTAGGGGTCATTTTTGTGCTTTCAAACTATTGGATAATTGTATTTCAGCTTTTTGTTACTTTTTCTTCACAGTTTGTATGAATGTCTATGTAATATACACTATTTGTTGTATGTTTGTGTACATCTATTATTTTAAAATATACATACCCACTCACACTTGTACGACTGTTATAGAAAAGCACTGTTAATAGAGTTGGGCATTATGGATGCTAATGCTATGCTAATAGCATTAGCATCCAATGCTAAGCCAATGCTAAGCACAGACAGGAGGTGGATACATTTCCCCTGCAAATCCAAATCCAACATTAGTATCTGACCTCACTAATGTTGTCGTGGCGGAATGCTATCAAATTCTCACAGCAATATTTCACCGTATAGTGCAAAGTCATTCCAAGAGAGTAAAGAGTTCCAGCAATGTTCCATGTTTCTTTAAAACTCAAATTTGTTTGAGAGTTCCTTCCCTTAAACTGATATCAGGTTGAGATTTAACTAGAGCCCATCACGTCCAATCACTCTAGTAATTACAGTCTCACTGCATTATTTTTATCTTACGTTTTCTAAGCAGAAAGTAGACATACACCTCCACTCTTTCACGTGGGGGCTGTTAAAGACCCTCTGAGTTACTTCTCTCACTCCGTGAACAGAGAGGAACAGTGTTTCCGTTTCCACTACATTCAGCTTTCTGCAGTGACTCTGATTGCCTTGTGGTTTCTTGGCCTAGCGCTGGTAAGGTCAAGCATGAGGGTGAGGACACCAGAGATAGCGTCCATTACTTCCAGTATGTAGCAGTCACTGACCTCCTCCGGTCTAAAACAGCCCCTCGGCTCCTGACTCGAGTCAATAGTACACACGCTGCCTGTTAAAATTGCCTCAGGGGGAGCAATGAGACACTGCGAATGCTAAGTAGGACCACAGAGGCCTGTTGGCTGCTTCTTTGCAATTACTGAAGGTGTGCGAATGTGTGAGTGCATTGTAATGTAATGTATTTCATGAATGCTATGCCTGTTGTGTTTCCAAACAATAAACAAGTATTAATATAATCTGAGGTAAAGGTATGTGATCATTGCTAACAAGTTGTTAGCTTAAATGGCTCATGGGGATTTGCTAGTACATTGCTGTTGGACATTCCAGTTGGATAGTCAAGACTAACATTACAGTGGCTCTACAAATCACCTGAGTGAAGACCTAGACACAGTTTGAGGTGACTATTGGCTTTGAATGTTGACTATTGACTTTGAATGTTTATTAGCAACGTTAGCTTTGAAGCTGTAACTTGCAACATTTGTACACACTATGTCTAAACTCTAACGAGTTGTATCAATGCAGAATAGAAAATTGTTTATATTTGAAAAAGAGTGTATATTGTCCATATCGTAATACCATCTCCAGAAAGTACAGCTAGCTAATTCAAAACATATTAGCGGTTTTCCATATTTGCTGCAGCCATGGGCTGAATGAAAACAAAAAAAGTCTCCAGCAAAGAAAGATCATGAGGTTGGAACAAAGCTGTAAGTGTTTCCAAGGCAATCAACACTTGACGTGTTTGGCTTTGAATATTTATACGCTTTAGAATTTCTTTATCGCCTTCGTCAGTATAGAGTACTTTACTGTAAATGTACATAAATAACCTGCTACATCATAATGTGCCTCAGGTTTTGCATATTTGCTGCACCCATGTGAATATGAAGGTGTTTGTTTTGAAGAGCGCAGACTAGGTGGTGTGGAAAATGAGACATTTTTATCCCGGCCATTAGAGGGATTCGGAGGAAGCAAAAATATCGGTTTGGTTGTTTTCACACCCGCAATTTAGGGCCTGAGCTCCTGGAAACCCACTTACTCCCCATTCTCACTGTTTTGCACTCATTCTCTGTCAGTTAATGAAGGCTTGTGCAACTCTGTGTGTGTGTGCATGCACACTGACATTCCGTGTCTTTGTATACATGTGCACCTCAGATGAAGCTGAAATCCTCATTAGAATTTAATAGTTTGCTCTGCTGTTATTAACTAGGTGCTACGGCTGCCAAATCACGCTTCTCTTTGCAGTGATTTTCTGCCACAATCAACCACCCATAAAGTTTATGGAAGATACTTTTCGCCGTCTTTTTTATTCCTTTTATTCCAACTCATAAATCTGGCCCCTCCTCCTTCCCCAAAGAGAAAAGAGTGTGCATATTTGACCAAGTGTGGCATATGTTACTCTTTCCCTTATTATCATTCTTTATGGAGCATTGCAATAACTCCTTTATGACCTCGCTCACTTGTACCAATTGGGAAAAAAAGGGTGTAAGTTTGGAAATCCTTTTCCCTTCCAGGGATCCTCATATCGCAGTAAAACAGAGCGGAGAAAAGTAGCCATAAACATCCTGTGAATGTGCCTCTGTTTGATGTTTCCTTGTAAGGAGGTAACAAAATTAATTTCATTTATTTCTTCTCCGAAGAGAAAAAAAAAAGCACTAAAGATAAATGACCAGTGAGATATAATGCCACACTCGGAGGAATAGCCCAGCGTTCTGCGGTGTCTATTTTTCCATTAGGCTATTTAGCAAACAGAGAGCAGGGGGAGCATACTGAGTACGGGAAAATGAATATCTCTTACTTTTGGGATACATTTGCCTGCAGGGAGGGTTTTCATTATGCACTAAACTAGGTAAAGAAAGAAGGCTAGCGTCGCTAGCAGTCATTATAGTGCAGAATTTAAATAGTACATCAAAGTGGCTTTGTACGGCAAGGCTTTTTATGCGAGTAACACATGAAGGAAAAGAGAGAAGAAAAAAAAAAAACACAGTCCCTGAAGACCCAGGCCCCCAAGAATGAAGGCGAGAAAGTATTAGGGCATTTGTCATTTGTGGACGCTGGGGGGGTACTGCCTCTCCAAAACAAACAGTCGCATCATGCTCTGAGAGAAAACACATCTCTGCTTCCAGAAAACGGCCCATTTGCAAATGCGATATTGACCAAACAACCCTTTGTATTGTTTACAGAGTGCTCTTCCTAATGCAGTGGCTTTTCCCCACTGTAGAAAGAAAGACAGAGTGCAGAAGATAAAGAAAACTACTTGTTATGTGTTGCCTGGGCCAGCTGAGCCTGCTTGGCTTCAACAATGCTGTAGGTTTGGCATCTATCGATCGGAGGACATTAAGTGGTATCTGCTGCAAGATTACAAGCACAGTCTTTGGTCGGGAGCCCATTGGCATTTGGATAAAAGAACTCCACTCTCTCCATCCAGTTCTGTTTATCTGGCTAATTTTATTGACAGAGGCCATGTGAGCGCTCCTGTCAGGCCTTTACAGGTATTGTGGTCTCAGCTTCACTTTTGCTTTCACTCTCAAGAGCCCTGGAATATAGACTACTATTAGTACCAGAAACTCCAGAGTCCCTAACACAGCACAAGGCCTCACGTAGAATCAGGACCACTCCATGTTCATCTCACAAATACTCAGACCCTGATAATAAACTGTTACATGGGTTTACTAATGGTAATCGCATCCCAAACAAGCAGATACAAAATAAACCGAAGAAATCGAAACATATAATCACTGTCCGAAGAATATCCCCAAAAATGTAATTTTCAGGAGAAAGGAAAAAAAACCTTCTTAACTTTCAATGGAAGCCAATGTAAAACAATCATGTGTTTGGTTTAAATTCTAAAAATTGCAGTAAACTTCCCCTTGTTGATTTCCACGTGGAAAAAAAGATTTAGGATGTTAAAATTATTATCCAATCAGGGTGGGGCGGGGGGGATATCTACATAGGTAGAGGCTCTGGCAACCTCTGGCAATAGTTAGAACCTCAGGATCACAAGAACAATTAACCTAAAATGTCAGATTGTCACAGTAACCTCTAACATAATTCTGAACTGACAAAAGAGTCAATAAATCAGATTTTCATTTCCAATGTGTGAGAGGAAACATTCCAGTGGGTGCCACACTCTGAATATGAGCCACAGCCCAACGGAGTTCAAGTCAGATGTTAGAAATATAGCCCAACATATGCTGATGTCTGATATGAAGAGCTGCAAGATTTCACTGCCAATGTTTAGTCTAGAACAGCCAATAAATGGTCATGTGTACCAGCATTAGCCTAGCGCTAACATACTACAGGAAATCACGCCACTGTGCTAGCGGAAATTCGATTTATTGGTTTTGTCTTTTTAATTTTGATCTTCACAGGCCATCTGTGATGTCTGAAGTGACATGACCCCACAAAAAGTGCGTAGAGTGTATATAGGACCAATATACTGCCTAGTGCCTGCATTGATATAAAGAAATTGATCTACACATGAATTTAGCACAAGAAGTAGCAGATACCAGAACATTGGTTAAGGTGAGTCAGAGGAGGCGGGCCGTTGTCCTGGCAACTGTGACCAAATGAAAGGATGTACATTACACTGCGGGTTGGGAGGCATGATTGAGTTGGCATTATTGAAAAGTGAAATCCACTTGACAAATGCACGTACAGAAATAGCCCAAGGCTGACCAGTGCAGATTATTTCCAAGGTGACAAGATGCAGTTTAACATGCGAAAAACAGCAGCGCTGAAAAACTATTCTATATATTAATTACCATTAATCTCTGGACAGCACAGCAGACAGAGATATTTAAATTTTGTCTCGATTCATAAAACAATTCCTGACAACACGGACATTCATGTTTAATTTATAACTCTAAAACAGCGCAGTCAACGTCTGACTTTTTATTTTCGCTCATTAGCCCGATTTTCTTTGTGAGTTACGTTCCTTAAATCATGGAAAAATGTCCATTGGACGGCGTCCTCCATGGCTGAAGTGGCTCTTGTAATACAAAGATGAATACCAGAAAAAAAAGAGAGTGAGAGAGAGGGAGAGAAACACTGATGCTGTTAATATGTCTAGCTTTTGAGCACTTTATATTACTGAACACATCTCCATTATACAATATACACTATGTCCATAAGTCTGTTTCCATTTGCTGCAGTAACAACTTCTCCTCTTCTGGCAGGGCTTCATACTACATTTTGGAACATTGCTTTGAGGAATTGAATGCATTCAATCATGAAAATATTACGTGAGGTCAGGGAATGTTGGTGGATGATTAGTTCTAGATCACAGTTCCACTGCTCTACAGCTCAGTGCTGAGCCAGCCAACACTTGGCATTGAACATACTGCAGAGGTGGGAAGTAATGAATTACATTTATTCTTGTTATGCTTCTTGAATACACCGCCCCCCAATATCATTTCTTGAGACTTAATTCATAGTTCCTTTACCTGAGTTATATTTTTTCTGTGTTACATTTACTTTGTAAATGCAGTGTTGTATTCTGAAAGCTAACGAAATCACAGCACTGCCCACTCTGTATAGTTTAGTCCTGATCTATGGCCAGATTTTTCAGCTCTCTAATGTTTTCATATAAATTACAGTAAACAGTGTTATTATGAGCTGCTAAACAAAATCTCCACTTTTCACAACCCAGTGGAAGCACACCGGCAGTTAGCTGATCAGCTTGCTAATCTTAGCTAAACAGGTCCTGTGCTCTGTTTATTTGCTGCTTCATACATGCTTTATTTAGAGTGCCTGTTAGCTAGCTAATTTAGCTAATGTGCACTAGCAGTCAAGATGCATTAATAGTAGTTTATAGGAAGAATATCACTAAAAGCATTATTAATTCTTACTTAGTGAATGCTTTAATAAATATTTCATGCTAAAGCAACTGAATGCTAATTGAAAAGCAGTTCCTATCCATTCTATTTATTAGCGCAAATATAACCTCATTTGCTAACTCTCTGGTATTTAGTGCTGCACACTCAAGTTAAAAAAACAAAACAACACTGGTCTCTTGTTGGGAAATGCCTTTGATACAGAGCCACAGGGAGTGTTTCAGGGTTCCCACCTCTCCCTCATTGGTCAGGAGACACCTGCAATTCGGGTTGATGTCCTGCTTTCTAGCAAAACTTGTGTTTTCTCGTTCAATTGTTAAAACTCTATCCAACCAAGCTCATAGCTAGATCCATGTATCTGAACATATAATGAACAGGTTGCTGATTGGTTGCTATGAGGTAGTAGGTATTGCTGATTGGTTGTCAACAGAGCGAGGTTCTACCCAGTGTATGTAGCTGGAATAAAGGCTGGGCCTGTGTGTGAGAAGCCTGTCTTTTTTTGGGCATATCTTAGCTTTCTGGAACCTATCCTTACTTCGAAGTGACAAACTATCTACGAGAGGGAGCGAGTTATCCTCAAATAACAGTGCTGCTGTGATGTGGCACGAGCACATAACCGAAGATGGCAAAACTACTAACCTGCTGACTAAACTACTCCCTAACAACCTCACTTAAGCTTTCAGCTCACCACAGCCAGACATACACTGTGATTTTTGAAATTGTTTGTTGGTGGTAACTCACACTGCACGTTTGATTCGTTCAAACTGTACAGAAGTAATCGGTCTGACTGACATGCTGTGACGTTTGTGCACACGTGCAGGTGAATTGCAGCTTTGTGGCAGAGATTTGTCTACATCCAAATGCTTGGTTCAGCAGAATATGGCGCCATGTGTAACATAAATTTTGAGACTGAAATGGACTCACAGGTGGCTGGGAAAACATGGACAATGTAGTCTGTTAATATGCAGTGAAAACTGGAGGTGATCTGTGACTGGACTGTGCACGTGTGTAGCTGTGTCCAAAGCATTTTCAGCTCCTGAGAATTTGTAGAGAAATCCGCTCTCTGGACTGCGCACTCTACGAGAAGCGACTAAAATATCCGACATGTCAAAAATCCATCCGGACATATGACTGCTCACTCTGAGCTCGTTTAAGCAATTAATCAGGCATTGCTTCTCCCTTCACACTGCACGTCAGTTGTCAGCCAATCGAGCTAAAACACGGACCGGTCCTGAAATTCAGTCTGCTATGACCAAATTAGGTATAGATATGGGCCAATATCTCAGTGTATGCATGGCTCATCCTGCTGACTGAACTACCCAGCTCAACAAGAAAGAAGTAAAATGTATATTTTATAATTGTACGATCCTTGTCTGTATATTTACTATTGGTGTTTATTCTCAGTGTGTTTTCAGTGAAAATGATTAGTATGAAACATGAGCTGAAGGTTATTTACTGGTCAAAATTATCCAAAGAAGTAGGGCTGATGCATAAAGAGAGTTATGTGTTACTTAGCAACAGCATTCAGCAGATTGATACAGTGGTTGGATTGATAGTGGTCTGTTAATTCTTAAAAACTAAACCATCAAAAGTTTCAAGCAATATAAACCAAAAATGCAGAAAAGCTTAATTTTACCATCTCAAGTTTCTTGCTACTTTAGGAACTACTTCTTTAAAAACATGCAAATGTGTAAACGTACCACTTCATTATTAATTCATTCATTCATTATCTGTAACCCTTATCCAGTTCAGGGTCGCGGTGGGTTCAGAGCCTACCTGGAATCATTGGGCGCCAAGGCGGGAATACACCCTGGAGGGGGCGCCAGTCCTTCACAGGGCAACACACACTCACACATTCACTCACACCTACGGACACTTTTGAGTCACCAATCCACCTACCAACGTGTGTTTTTGGACTGTGGGAGGAAACCCACGCAGACACGGGGAGAACACACCACACTCCTCACAGACAGTCACCCGGAGGAAACCCACGCAGACACAGGGAGAACACACCAAACTCCTCACAGGCAGTTACCCCGAGGAAACCCATGCAGACACAGGGAGAACACACCAATTCCTCACAGACAGTCACCCGGAGGAAACCCACGCAGACACAGGGAGAACACACCACACTTCTCACAGACAGTCAACCGGAGGAAACCCACACAGACACAGGGAGAACACACCACACTCCTCACAGACAGTCACCCGGAGGAAACGCACGCAGACACAGGGAGAACACACCACACTTCTCACAGACAGTCAACCGGAGGAAACCCACACAGACACAGGGAGAACACACCACACTCCTCACAGACAGTCACTCGGAGGAAACCCACGCAGACACAGGGAGAACACACCACACTCCTCACAGACAGTCACCTGGAGGAAACCCATGCAGACACAGGGAGAACACATCACACTCCCTTACAGACACTCACTCGGAGGAAACCCACGCAGACACAGGGAGAACACACCACACTCCTCACAGACAGTCACCCGGAGGAAACCCACGCAGACACAGGGAGAACACACCACACTTCTCACAGACAGTCACCCGGAGGAAACCCATGCAGACACAGGGAGAACACATCACACTACTCACAGACAGTCACCCGAAGGAAACCCACACAGACACAGGGAGAACACACCACACTCCTCACAGACAGTCACACGGAGGAAATCCACACAGACACAGGGAGAACACACCACACTCCTCACAGACAGTCACCTGGAGGAAACCCATGCAGACACAGGGAGAACACATCACACTACTCACAGACAGTCACCCGAAGGAAACCCATGCAGACACAGGGAGAACACACCACACTCCTCACAGACAGTCACACGGAGGAAATCCACACAGACACAGGGAGAACACACCACACTCCTCACAGACAGTCACCTGGAGGAAACCCATGCAGACACAGGGAGAACACCACACTCCTCACAGACAGTCACTCGGAGGAAACCCACGCAGACACAGGGAGAACACACCACACTCCTCACAGACAGTCACCTGGAGGAAACCCATGCAGACACAGGGAGAACACCACACTCCTCACAGACAGTCACCTGGAGGAAACCCATGCAGACACAGGGAGAACACATCACACTACTCACAGACAGTCACCCGAAGGAAACCCATGCAGACACAGGGAGAACACACCACACTCCTCACAGACAGTCACACGGGGGAAATCCACACAGACACAGGGAGAACACACCACACTCCTCACAGACAGTCACTCGGAGGAAACCCACGCAGACACAGGGAGAACACACCACACTCCTCACAGACAGTCACCCGGAGCGGGAATCAAACCCACAACATCCAGGTCCCTGGAGCTGTGTGACTGCACCCCATTTCATTATTTATGCTGAAAAACACAGATTTGCTCAAGTGAGCCTTCAGTAAAATGCAGGCACTCAGAGCACAAATAATAATTAGTTTATTTAGATTTTCTCCAAAGTACTGTTTATAGGGGCCTGATTTACAAAGGCCTCGTGTTGCAGTGGAATATTAATTTTCGTTAATGAGCAGCTTAAGATCTGCCTTCGTGAAAAATGTTCATGAAGAAGTTGGAGAAGGTCAAGAGGCTATTAGCTGGCACAGTATTACAGGCCACTAGATGCAGAGCAGCAGGTTTGTTTTTAACTCTATACAGCGGTACCCACAGTTCAGAAATCAGAAAGGAGCGCTGACACTGTCAGAATAAAAATAAATGCCCTGTGCAGGTAGTGTTGTGTATTAAAGATACAGACACTTCAAATGCCCCTTCAAAAGTACAGCAGGGGTCCAGTTGTGCAGCTTGAAGGTACATTATATCCTTTTTTTCCAGAAGTAAACTGAACATCTGTATGTTTTCATGAAATAACACTTCTCTCTCTAAAAAACACAGGCAAACAAAACCCTTCAGAATAAAAGCCTGGGGCTAAAATTGGATTTATGAAGTCAGTTCCACTTCTGAGTCTATTTTAATTCATTTCCTGCAACTGCTTCATCCTGCACAGAGAGTCGGTCCATCACAGGGCGCCACACACTCACTAATTCACTCATACAATAACACCAAACACCTATGGACTCTTTTGCACAGCCAATCAACCTGCCAACATGTGTTTTTGGACTGCACAGAAACAAGGAGAACACACACATATAGCTTAAAATAGTCATATATTGGTTTTACGCCTGCACTGGGTGCTTCTAAAATAACATATATGCAGCATGCAACCAAAGAGCTAACCAAAAAGCTGGAGGACAGGTTGATGATTGTAGAGAATTCCTTGCGTCTCAGTCTCAGGCTTGCCTTCATCTTCGAGAACGACTTAGATTCTGTGGTTTCTCTTCCTTTGAAATTGAATTGAGGAGACCCAGGCACTCGTATTGATTTTGTTCTCTGATATTACGGAAGACAGTTCATCTCCAGGCTCCAGAGAGAGAGAGAAAGAGAGAGAAAAGAGAAATGAGACTTGCTACGCTTCAACTGCCATTCACATCCCTGCTATTGCTGCTCCTCTGAGTGATACAGTGCAAAGTCACTGTGTGAGGAACCGTAAATAAAGATAGACATGGAAATGTGTTGATCCGTACAAGCAAACTCACATGCTGTCACATCTGCTGTCATTTACAATTCAAGTAAGTTGTATTTTTGGGCTCATGCATTTCTGCTATTTTTTTTCCCTGACTTTCCTGATTTGGCCAGAGAACTGTTGACTGTTGAGAACATTTCTCGTTTGGAATTATTCTTCCATTTTATGTGTATGTTTGTAAATACCGGCCATTTTATAGTTGTATTGTGTTGGGGGTGCAAAATGAGGAGGCATATGAATTTTGTGGAATTTTGACCTTATGTGGAATGGCAGATATGATCCGAGGGACAGCTCCAGCTTGAGGGAACTGTAGATGGCTTGAAGGGACAACATGGGAATTTGCATTAAATGTTGCATTAAAATTAGTGTCTTGAATACTAATTCATGCGCAGCAGGTTAGTGTCGCAGTCACACAGCTCCAGGGACCTGGAGGTTGTGGGTTTGATTCCCGCTCCGGAAGACTGTCTGTGAGGAGTGTGGTGTGTTCTCCCTGTGTCTGTGTGGGTTTCCTCCAGGTGACTGTCTTTGGTGTGTTCTCCCTGTGTCTGCGTGGGTTTCCTCCGGGTGCTCCGGTTTCCTCCCACAGTCCAAAAACACACGTTGGTAGGTGGATTGGCGACTCAAAAGTGTCCGTAGGTGTGAGTGTGTGAGTGAATGTGTGAGTGTGTGTTGCCCTGTGAAGGACTGCCGCCCCCTCCAAGGTGTATTCCCGCCTTTCGCCCAATGATTCCAGGTAGGCTCGGGACCCACCGCGACCCTGAACTGGATAAGGGTTACAGATAATGAATGAATGAATGAATGAATGAATGCAGTGTAATTGAAGCTACCTTCACATTACCAGGAGGAACTGACACAAATCTGATCTCTTTTGTGTGTGTTATTTGTTTGGCCTTAATCTGACTCAGATCTGATATTTTCAGGACATGCTTCTCGATCCGATACGTATCCGATTTTTGGGCAAGCGTCACCAATTTGAACAGTTTTCCTGTGTCTTTAAGTCTGCACACATGTGCCTAGTGCCGTGGTCCTCGGCCAGCAGCACGGCAAAACAACTATGGAGGAGAGGCTTGACCTGTGTCCCAATCAGCGCCGTGCTCCCTTCATAGGGCCCTTCACAAATTTTAAAACTAAAATTACTACACTCAGACAGGGCACTCGTCCGACAGTAAGATGTGAGGTTTATAGTGTAATAAATGAACTTATATTTCTACATAGACTGCACTCTGAGTGCAGACACCCTTATTATATCCTACACTGTAGTGCCGAGGGAGTAATTTGGGATTAATCCGATCTCTAGGTGCAGCAGTAAAAGCCAGCTGGCTTTTTTCGCTTTCTCTTCCTAATCATGTACAGTATACGAGCTATTTGCTGTCCTCCTGAGGATAATGTGATTTCTCCAGTTTTAAAACAAGTCACCTCACGACAAAGGCATAAATTTATCAACTTGCGCATGCATGATGTTTCAGAGAGAGATTTTACATTAGAGTTTACATTACAGACAGATACAGGTCACTCAGAATCATGAATTTGAACCGCATTACTGTATCTGAAAATTGGAATCAAAATTGATGCTTGTAATGTGAACGTAGCCTTATTCAAACACTGCTATTAAACGGTCAGTGCTAATACCATCCGCTTATTGAAGATTTAGAGACTGCTAATTTAGAACCTGTTAAATTAATTGAAATACAATGAGCTTATCATTTCTTTTTACAGAAAAAAAACTTGGAGATCACCTGGAGATCACAGGTTTCAATCCAGTTGATGTCTAATCCATTCAAGGCTGGGAGTCCTGGACAGCCCAGTTTGCCTCACTCTTTGAGTGCATCAGATGTCCCTCTCTTCCTGCATCGCGGCACACAGTTCTAGCTGGGCATCTGTCAGCTGATGTGATGGACCTGGACCTTTTGTGTTCTTCTCTGAAATGTCGATCTGTTAAGTGGCACTGCATCATCAGCTTTTCAGAAGGACACTAAGGGCTTGCCTTATGTGTTTCAGAGGAAGCATCTGGGCTTAAAATTCATTTAGTAATGTATGAATGAGATGGTATGACAGTATGGCCTTTAGATTGAATGGTAATATTTGACATTTTATTTACTTTATATACCAATCTATGTTACATCCATCAAGGAATATTGGATTTTACCTGGATGTTTACACAATGCTCTAAAATGTATAAACCGGTCCCATTTTTCATAAGCCAATAGGATATTTCTTAGATATTACCAGCCTCTTATTGGACCCTATTTCTGTGTTTGCACAAAGAGAAGGCGAACTGCTCTGGCTGTAAATGTACATATTTCTGTCAAGATGGACATGTTCTCAGTGAGTGCTTCTGTTTCAGGAGACTGTCTTCCAGAATGAATTTCCAGCCTATCAACTCACCTCTGCTCCATGCAAGGAGCAGAAATAGCTGTGGCTGTCTCATCATTAGAAGGTTCAGCCATGGTTTTCCCTGATGTTCCTTCCCACTGTATTGCGCAGATAGCTGTCAAATGGACACAGTTAGAAAACTACAAAGATTCTGAACGCTGTTCAAATCTATATGAATCTTGATGGATTTATCCACGTTTCTGAAACGTTCTATCGCTGCCACAACAAAAACAGTAATGATAACATTCAAAGATTTAATATACTTTTAATATACTATTATTTGGGCTGGCTATATTTATTTATTTTTTGTTTTTATTTTTTATTTTGTAACGAATTCTCAGAGCACACAGAGAGAAATTATCTCATGTAGAATGAGTTGTTTACCCAACTTAGGACTTCAGGAGTAAAACTGAAGGTCTAACACATAAGTTAACTATAGGGTGAGCAGACGTCCTCTTTTACCCGGACATGTCCTCTTTTTTAGACTTAAAAAAATGTCCGGGCGGAATTTCACAAACGTCCGGGATTTTGTTTTTCTAGAGCTTACATAGAACTTCGAGAAGTTTCGTTCACAAACTAGTCCCGCCCTCCCCTACTCCGATTGGTTCGCTTGAGTGAGAAGGGGGCGTGGTGAAGTAGCCTAAAATCTTCTGATTGGACGGTCTGACTGTAGAGCTACCGTTATTGGTCGATAACCTTCTCTGTAAACATTTAATTGGTCAGTGTGCACGTCAGTAGTCCTTGTTTACGTCAGGCAAAGCTCATGTACCCACCCTCATCTCGAGTAGCTATGCCGAAACGTAAATGTAAGATCTCGGATGAATTAAAAAAGAAATTCTCATGTTTTCCCATGTGTAGCAAATAAAGGTGTAAATGACCTAAAAGCTCACATAGGTTCAGCTAAGTATACCAGCCTAAACTAATCACAATGTGGGAAAATAGATACCACTCAAGTGCAGTCTGGGGCATGTTTACACTTCACAAGATGCTAACTGCTAGCCTATAGGCTTCCATTAATTGTAAGCTACATTAGCTTCATAGCTCCAGCAGATAGATTTGCTTAGAATTATGGAAATATATTCTCAAAGTGTTTCATTGCATGTGCTGTGCATTCAGTATTCTCCTCCTGAAGAGTTGGCACTGTAACCCTACTGGAGGCCTAGCATCTGAAAATTCCCTTATTAGAAAATGTGTGAGCGACTTGCTGTCACCATTGACTGATAATGTGATAGAATGTGAAAACTGAGGCTAAGGCTGCGTATAAACTGGGACAGAATAACAGCATTTTAACACCTTCTATAACTGGAAGTAGAATAATTATGAATGAATCACTCTTTTTTTTTTTTTTTTAACGAAAGCATGTATTTAACACATACTCCTACAGTGCAAAACACTGTTGCTGGGAATTAGTCCTACTTTCTGCACCCAGAATAGACGAAGGAAGTACAGTGAGCTGAGGGTAAATATCCTGTCTGCTGTGGTCTGGCCTTTTTTAATTATGTGATGTGTAATGGTGGAGACTCTTCGTGGGTTTCCTCTGGGTAAAACATCATGTCAATTCTCAGAGTGTATGTGGCCAATTAAAAGTGAACAGGAGTGGAAAACCAGTCACTTTTAAACCTTAGGGTGGCTTTATCCTGTGAAATGTAACACAACACTTTTGTTAACTAAAATCCGCCTTCCGTCGTGCAAACTGATATGAGTTGCATGATATGAAGCTCGGGCGGCACGGCGGCGCAGCAGGTAGGTGTCGTAGTCACACAGCTCCAGGGGCCTGGATGTTGTGGGTTCGTTTCCTACTCCGGGTGACTGTCTGTGAGGAGTCGGTGTGTTCTCCCTGTGTCTGCGTGGGTTTCCTCCGGGTGACTGTCTGTGAGGAGTCGGTGTGTTCTCCCTGTGTCTGCGTGGGTTTCCTCCGGATGACTGTCTGTAAGGAGTTGGTGTGTTCTCCCTGTTTCTGCATGGGTTTCCTCCGGGTGACTGTCTGTAAGGAGTTGGTGTGTTCTCCCTGTTTCTGCATGGGTTTCCTCCGGGTGACTGTCTGTGAGGAGTGTGGTGTGTTCTCTCTGTGTCTGCGTGGGTTTCCTCCGGGTGACTGTCTGTGAGGAGTGTGGTGTGTTCTCCCTGTGTCTGCGTGGGTTTCCTCCGGGTGACTGTCTGTGAGGAAATGGTGTGTTCTCCCTGTGTCTGCGTGGGTTTCCTCCTGGTGCTCCGGTTTCCTCCCACAGTCCAAAAACACACGTTGGTAGGTGGATTGGCGACTCGAAAGTGTCCGTAGGTGTGAGTGAATGTGTGTGTGTCTGTGTTGCCCTGTGAAGGACTGACGCCCCCTCCAGGGTGTGTTCCCACCTTGCGCCCAATGATTCCAGGTCGGCTCTGGACTCACCGCGACCCTGAACTGGATAAGCGGATATTGAATGAATGAATGATATGAAGCTCGCTTTTTGTAAATAGTGACCCAGTTTATTCATAATATGCATGGAATTTTGTAAATATATTGCAAAACAAATATTACTGCAAAACAATGACAAATAAATATCTGTTCATATTTATGTGCTTAGTCAGGCCACTTTCTCCAATATCGGAAATATGTTAAAATGGACCCAGTTATTAAACCTGCTGTGCTAGATACAATAATAGATAACTTTAATGAAATCTTTGAGGGAAAGAGTATGTGAGCAGAATCTCTACTCCCTCCCAGTGCAATATCATTCCAGAATAAAAGTAATAACTTGAGAAGAAATCCATTAGGACCGCCAAAAAACTTCATAATCATAACTGAGAGATTTTTTTTTTAAAGAAAAGTCCAAAAATACAACGGGATGACTTTCATTTTGATGGATATTGCTATTCTTAACAACATAGACTAAGACACAGTGCTGGAGAGGGTTAATTCATATGCAATTCTCCTCTCTTCTATAAAACTTGTGTGGAAATAATGAGAGGCAGAACTAAAAAGATATCCTTTCATTCAACACATTCAAACAGAAGACCTCAGGATAAAAAAGACGTATTCAAATGCTGATCTGGCTACTGTAACGTGAATTAAAAGAAAGGTTGAATTTCCATTTTCTCAAACAATTCACAGCATATGATATGATTAGGCTCTTTTCAGCGGGTGAGAAAAAAGGGATAGCTTGCGGAAAGCTAATAAAACATTGATTGATACAACTCAATACAAGGTTACGCTGCTTATCCAAAGTGTCCTATTGGAATATGAATAAAGATATATTTGCAGATTATTTCTTTCGGTATGGTGTGGGGGAATGAATTAGGTTTATAAGTTTTACAGCAATGAGGTTCAGGGTAAAATAAGGCAGGCTTTGGACTCTTCAGTGTTTAAACACAAATATTTAAGCTGGAACAGGTTAAGGTGGAATGGTGCAGCAATTCCGGCTGGAAATTCCATTTGTAATTCCGGCTAGAATATGTTCCTTCTTTGCATTAAACTTTTGTTGTTAAAAATTCAATAATTTATCACATAAAGTTATTTTTTTTTCTGTGATAAAACAAATGTCAAGTTTTTAACTGTGTTCCATAGCTGTTACAGTGTTGAGTGGTGCTATTTCCCGCCCAGGCCCAGACCAATCACAGCAAATTATTATTTTTTTTTTACTTGCTGGGACTTGGGGCGTGTTGTGGGGTGAGATATTCTGAATAAAATATAAACGAATCCCCCTCCCCCCTGTAACTGTCACGCCCTTGTCCTGTCGTGTCTGTTTTCCCCGCCTTATGCTCACTTAGCACATGGCTCTGTTTCTTATTGTCCCTGTCTCCACCCTTGTCCCGCCTTTGTTCCTCCTCCTCATCAGTGTCCTCGTCAGTGTCGTTTGTAATCCGTCCCCCTTGTTATCTGTCTCAGGTGTCTCTTGTCTATGTAATGTATTTAAGTTCCCTTGTCTTGCTTCCTTCAAGTTTAGTCTGTTTAGCTTTCTTTGCCTGTGTAGTTCTCCCTGTCCAGGTGTGTATTTAGCTCTGTCTAAGATTAGTCTGTTTACCTTTCTCTGTTTAGGTCTCTGTCTGTTTAGTTCCCTCTGTCTAGGTTTAGTCTGTTTACCTTTCTCTGTTTATTTCTGTCTAGGTTTGTCTGTCCAGTCCCCTCTCTCTGTCTAAGCCCCTCTGTCCAAGTCTCTCAGTCTAGGTCTTTCTTGGTCTAAGTATTGTCTTTGTTTTGTAGCATTTGGTGTAAATAAAAAGTCAATGTTATAGCGAGTGCGTCTGCCTCCGTCAGTCCACTCAGTCCTGACAGTAAGGGAACCCTCAGAGCGCTGCTCAAACCCAGTGGCTCTCATAGGACAATAACTAATTGGGGAATCTAAGAAGGAACACCCTATGCTTTATCATTCCACAGGAAATAAAGGCCTGTTTAACCGTGGCATGGTGAGCGACTGAATACAGAGCAGAAGCTCTCCTCTGACGGTAAGTGATTTTTAAACACAACATCTGATCTGAAGTGATATTACAAGTTTACGGTTGTTTAAAAAAAGCGTTTTAAAGAGAACGTATGTGTATGTACGTTTTTGTCTGTAATTACCACAGAAACTTATTTGTAACTCAACTACAAACTCGACTTATGTTTAGTTGTGTAACATTTTTGGTTTGTGTTTACTTTCATGCAGTCTCCTAAATTTGGAGACCTTTCCACCCTAAGAGCTAGCAAATGGTGAGGAAACATCCTCAGTATTTTATTTAAAAAGATATTTTTGGTTAAGATTGTGAAAGTTGCCTGTTCACACAGTGTGTCCCAGGTGTAAAGAGTCAGAACAGGTAAGTGTTTGGTTTGGTGCTTCCAGAGAAAGGTTGCGTGTTAATGGTTGAAAATCTGTGTGCAGGTAATAAGTTCTGTTGGCGTTGTGCAGTGTGATAACATTTGATGCTTTAAAATAGATCATTTTGATTAGAATGTACTTATATGCCAAAATATTAATGAGTGATCAAAATTCAGACTCAATAAATAAATTAATTAAATGATTCTATGCTGATAATGTCCAATTTCATTTGCTATTGGCTTTGAGCAAAAGGCTTTAGGTACTTGTCCAAAGTGGAAATCAATGATATGGTCAATGATTCTTCTGAAATGATTCGTATTAATACAGTTTCCCCTGCCTTTTGTTTCACGGCTTCTGCTTTTAGAACTTCAACACCTCGAAAGGAAAAAATGAGGAAACACTTCTGCGAGAATTTGAATTTGTTTAATGCTTCTCAGGCATGAACACATCAGTGATGCCAGATTCTAAAGCTGGATTATTACTTTTTGACCATTCTCCAATTAATCGCAACGTTACTGGATGGAGCGCCATCACAGATGGGGCAGTTCTGCTCCACAACCCAGGGGAGATTTATACCCATCTGGCTGACGCTTGTCATTGAGTATGATGAGTTTAGACTTGTGTGATTGCTTCAGTGCATCCCATTCCAACGGCAGTACATTTCTAAGGAGATCACGCACGCTGTGTTCAAAATTGAACATGCGTGACCAGAATGAATTAACCAATAATAAAGGCTGTGAAAAGTAAAGAATGAGTGGCCGCCGATTGCTGTGCACAGGCTGTATATTTCTCTCACTCAGCTACTCGGTGGCCAGTCATTATTCAGACACAATGATGTCAGTGCTCCTTAAATGGCCTTTAGTGCAGAGGAGACTTATTAACATTGATTGTGATTTATTTCAAAGCTTTACATTGATTTTGTTTTCATCCACACCATGCCTCACTTTAACCCGTACAATCAGCTTCATGATGAAGCGTTTCCACACTGCTTAATAGGTGAGATTGCTTTACCCTCTGGTCTGATAGATTGCACTAGAGCTGCATAATGGAACAAGACCTACTCCGCTGACTGTTCTCACTCAAACCGAAATTCGAAAATCTCACTCGGGCTCATTGGGATCGTCATCCTTCTCTGTTGTGTGGCCTCACTTGGTTTGCGCTCATGAATGTGCGAACCCTGTCTCTTACACATCCAGTTAAATTAATTTACAATTAAATATGCATTGAATCTAATGTTGTTTCTTACCGCAATTGCTTGCAGCGATTTAGCACCATCTCATAAGAACTTCACATGTTCTCACTCGCTAAACGCACATGAACTCTATTCTGATAATGAGGGTTATGACTCAGTATATGTCGAAGTTATTGGGCACCTTTCTTTCTCACATTTCTTTCACATATATATGTTAATTGGGAGTGTCCTCATTTGCCGTAGCTTCAGCTTCTACTCCCCAGGGGAGACTTTACACTAGATGTTGGAACATTGCTATGAGGATTAGTTAGCATTCAGTGTTAAGGCCTGTACTGATGTTGAGTGCGGGCGGCATGATGACGCAGCAGGTAGGTGTCGCAGTCACATGGCTCCAGGGACCTGGAGGTTGTGGGTTTGATTCCCGCTCCGGGTGACTTGGTGTGTTCTCCCTGTGTCTGCGTGGGTTTCCTCCCACAGTCCAAAAACACACGTCAGTAGGTGGATTGGCGACTAGATGTGAAAGAATGAGTGCGTGTTGCCCTGTGAAGGACTGGCGCCCCCTCAAGGGTGTATTCCTGCCTTGCGCCCAATAATTCCAGGTAGGCTCTGGACCCACCGCGACTTTGGATTTGGAATTGGATAAGCGGTTACAGATAATGAATGAATAAATGAATGATGTTGAGTGCGTAACTGTCCAAGTAATTTAGTGTAGTTATTGTTAGCATACACATCTATCCCTGCTACAGATTGGATGGTGTTAGGTCTTCAGAATGTCCCTGCAGGAGGTCCTGGCAGGCATTGGTAAAGGGTCCAGAACTTTTCTGTGGGTCAACAGAATCATTACCATGGGAGATGAGGACAAATGTTCATGGTTACTGCCAGCCTTTCTCCCATATAGAAGACCTTTAGCTTTGAATGTGGAAGGAAAGGCTTGACAGGTTTGGGGCAACCTGGACCACCTTACCTTAACTAAGGCCCACAGATGTAAATATTGGCAGTGGGTACCTAATGCTTACCATGTTTCTGAGGTGTCTGTCCCCAGCATGTGAATGCCCAGCAAGTCCATGAAGAGTTAGAGTAATAAAACTGTTCTGTTGCTTCACTTAAACTGTAATTCGATTATTTTACTTGCAAGTCCTTCAAAAATATGATCTCACAGCCCATTATTTTGCCCTGAAGTAACTGGATTGGTCAAAGGAAAATCCAATAGTCTTTCAGGTTTTAAAATAAGCAGCAAGTCACAGTAAAATAGTTTTGTGTTACGTAACTAGCAATACATTTGCTCTGGAAGACACTGGAATATTTGAATATTTTAAGATATTGTCGCTATTAAAATGATGAATAGCTAAGCTTGTTGGGTGGCACAGTGGTGCAGCAGGTGTCACATGGCTCCAAGGTCCTTGGGTTGTGGGTTAAAACTTGTCTCAAGTCACTGTCTGTGGGGAGGTTGGTGTGTTCTCCTTGTGTCTGCGTGGGTTTCCTCCGGGTGACTGTCTGTAAGGAGTTGGTGTGTTCTCCCTGTTTCTGCATGGGTTTCCTCCAGGTGCCGCAGTTTCCTCCCACAGTCCAAAAACACAATGTTGGTAGGTGGATTGTTATTCTAATGCGTCTGAGTCTGTGGTGCCCTGTCCAGGTTGTTTTCCTGCCTTGTGCCCAGTGATTTTCAGGTAGACTTTGGACCCACCGTGACCATGAATGAATGAATGGATGGATGAATAAGGCTGTGCTTTTTGAAAGCCCAGAAACTAGTAAGTAAAAGCAGTTCCAAAACAGCCACCTTGATATTTTCTCAATAGAAAGTAAAGCTCACAGCTGTTTCTGAATGGAAATCCCTTCAGGCTTGTTTAGGTGAGATCGGGCCACTCTCCGTTTCAACATAGCCATCTTTATCTGTGAATTTCATCTTGGCATGATTACATGCTTCCGCACATTGCTTATCTAGTTTGTGGCAGTGGAAAGGTGTTATTCATGTTCCCTTTGCACTTCAGAATGATTCAGGAACATGTTTTGATTTCTAAGAATACAATGAATGCATAAAAGACTGGAGGTGCTGTGTACAGGAGTGGAGTGTGGGCATTATTTAATATTTGATGTACAACATTTGGCAGATGCTCATATCTAGATTGGCTTACAGTTTAGAGGTAAGCAAATGTGCAGTTAGGAGTCTTGTCCAAGGACCGTCGCTGGAACAGAATGTTTCCTCATGTGGGGAATGTGAGCAATGTTTTAGGCATGGTGCCAGTATTAAATCATGAGAAGGGCATCAAGTAGGAGATGGGGGAGGCCAGTGCATTCAAAAAGTGACACATACACTATATGGCCAAAATATTAACATGGCCAAAAGGTTTTTTTTGGGAAAATTCTCCCTTGGCTTCAGTATCAATTGTTACACTTCTAGGAAGGCTTTACGGGAGCCTTTACGCAACATTACGCTGTGATTTGGTGGCGTTCAGCCATGTAAACATTAGTGAGGTCAAGTACTGATGTTAGATGATCAGATGTGAATCACAAATGCCACTCCAAATCTATCACTCCAGAGAACACAGTTCCACTGCTGACATATGTCTTTCTTCCCTTCTTTACTATTTTTACATAGATCATACAGAACAGGGTGCACTTTAATGTAGCTGAAATTGTTCATTAGAAAAGGTGTTGGGTTTGTGGACATGTAGTTCATGTCAGTGTTTGAGCGCACATTTACCAAAAGTAGCCTTCTCTGTTTGGAGGGTTTGGCCAGAGCTGGACAATATGGCCAACATTTATATCAATATAGTTCTTAATTTTGGTCAGTACAATACAATCCTGGTAGCAATATTAATAATAGGAAAGCCACAGAAAACATGCCCAGAACTGAATGAAACATGACATAATATACAGGGGTTGGACAATGAAAGTGAAACACCTGGTTTTAGACCACAGTAATCTATTAGTGTGGTGTAGGGCCTCCTTTTGTGGCCAATACAGCGTCAATTCATCTTGGGAATGACATACACAAGTCCTGCACAGTGGTCAGAGGGATTTGAAGCCATTCTTCTTGCAGGATAGTGGCCAGGTCTCTACGTGATGCTGGTGGAGGAAAATGTTTCCTGACTCGCTCCTCCAAAACACCCCAATGTGGCTCAATAATATTTAGATCTGGTGACTGTGCAGGCCATGGGAGATGTTCAACTTCACTTTCATGTTCATCAAACCAATTTTTCACCAGTCTTGCTGTGTGTATTGGTGCATTGTCGTCCTGATACACGGCACTGCCTTCAGGACACAATGTTTGAACCATTGGATGCAATGGTTGTGCAATTAATGAAGATTGTCCACCAGGCTGCTCCAATTTAGCCATGAAACCTCCCACACTACAATGACAGGTGTTTCAGTTTCATTGTCCAACCCCTGTATATTTAAATATTGAAAATGTGTATAAACATCACATTGTTTATACAGCAGCTGGATGAAATTTTGCTTTATTTTAATGAGGTTTAGTGTGGTCTGATGGTTGCTTTGTGTTGGGCTAAGTTACCACTGCCCGGCAGAATCTGTGTCTCTTTGTGAATGTTGCTGTGTCGTAGAACAAAACAAAAAATGTAATCGGACTAGTTTGCAATCAAATACATAGCACTGGAGTGAAAAGAAAGGACTGCGCACTCTAGAAAATGTAGTCCAGGTGTCTGCTGCGGGCCTTGCATTCCCATAATACAGATTGGTATTTGAGCGTTAGACTAAGGCCTGATAAGTCACCTCCGATATTAGAGTAGGTGAAAATGCAAAGGGTATTGCTTCTCATCGACAGAAATCCCACCAGAAGTTGACCAAGATGGAGAGGAAGTGAAACGTTCTATTGAAATTTAAGCTAAGAAAGCTAAGAACACTTGTCAAAAGACAGTAGTCATATTGCAATTTTTAACATGGCTTCTACTTGTGTAAATAGCTTTATTTTGCCAATTTGTGGAGATCTGAAATTCAGCTTGTAAATTAATCCTCGTTTCCTGACTTCAAGCTGCTCCGCAGAAGCTTGACTTTCCACTGTTCAAGTTCCAGTGCCCAGATTATCACAGTCCTAAATGTAGATAATGAACCCAGTTGAACAAGTGAGGTAATATATTAAACTTGCTAGATGATTTATTCTTATGAATGCCCTACATTGGACTTTTGTGCTTTCTAATGCGTGCTCCTGCCATGTGTCCAGTGATTCCAGGTAGGATTATGAAATGGTTGGATTGTGTTAATGCATTTATTCAATCATATTTTCATTCATTCATGTTCAGCTCAATCCTGTGACCTGACAGTGACCTGTTGGGACACGGATAGAACCCAGGATCCTGAGGCCCTAGTCCTTTATGGCAGCTGCACTAGCTGTTGCCCCACTATCCCACCCAGCTTGGGTTCATTTGCAATGGACATGTTGAAGTAATTTTAATATAATCTAGTAAATCTAATATCTAATGAAGTCTAACAGAGCCACATGCTTTCTGTTTTAACCAAAGCAAGATAAACAGGTTTAAATAAAGAAACTCTGCCTAGAGTTCTAGGCCAGTGCAATCAGGATGGAGGCTCTAACTTTAGGAGATGCCTGGCACGCAAAAACTGAACTCACTAAAATAACCTGCTATAATTGGCAGCATCATTAAACAGATGCTTATGAATGTGTAGCTGTGCATTTGGTAGATTACAGAGAAATTCCAGGTGTGAAAGTCAGAGGCTTGCTTTAATATAGAAATCCATATCAAAAGGTTGATTAAAAATGTTTTACTTATATACGCATTGCGACAGTATATGGCCAAAGGATTTGGACAGCAGCTTGTCTGGGATTTGTAGAATGTATTAATTAGTGCTATCAATATTTAAACAGTTAGTGCAGATGGGAATTAACACACGGTTTTATGCTAATTAATATTTTACCAAATTTGGCCACAGCTTCCTCCTATAATTCTATTTTTAAACTATCACTACTGTGTTCAGAAGGTAGATTACATTTGATTTATGCTGAAATGTGTATTATGAGCGGCACGGTGGCGCAGCAGGTAGGTGTCGCAGTCACACACTGGAGGTTGAGGGTTCGATTCCCGCTCCGGGTGACTGCCTGTGAGGAGTGTGGTGTGTTCTCCCTGTGTCTGCGTGGGTTTCCTCCGGGTGCTCCGGTTTCCTCCGGTGCTCTGGTAGGTGGATTGACGTCTCAAGTGTCCGTGAGTGTGTGAGTGAATGTGTGTGTCTGTGTTGCCCTGTGAAGGACTGGCGCCCCCTCCAGGGTGTATTCCCACCTTGCGCCCAATGATTCCAGGTAGGCTCTGGACCCACCGTGACCCTGAACTGGATAAGCGCTTACAGATGAATGAATGAAGGAAATGTGTTAGATATGATAAGTAACTCTCACTTTTAGCCTTCCTTCTCTCTCTCTTTCACTCATTCACTCAAGCAGACAGAGCTCCTGTTTCATTACTAAACTTGCTTAATTCCTCTGTGTTTGAGCCCAGGGCTGCACTGTTGCTAAAGCTATCCCTGTAATTCATAAATCATCAAAACTACATTAAAATATTGTAATAAAGGGTTTCCTATGGTTTGTCTTGTGTATCACACTACACATGTATCTCGCTCCCAAAACTACAAGGAAGTATTAGCATTTACATACATTGATTTCTTTTATTATTATTTTTTTATATATTTTTTTATCAGTACACTACTAATATAATTAGAATGTCATTATGTTGATCTTACATCAAGTCCTTTATTTTACGTTCAATCATCCATTACTAAAAGCTTTAAGCTGAAGAAGGGATAATGTGATTAATCACGACTAATCCTGGCAAATTGTTAATTAATATTATATTTTTTTTTTAATCGATTGACAGCTTTAATTTTAAAATATCGTTATTTGTGACTCCTTCTTTTGAGAAGATTTCAAATCAAATGTTGGAACATAGCTGTGAGAATTTGTTAGTATTTGACAGTGAGGTAGGTCTGTTAATGTTGAACGTCCAAGTCACCCCAATACTATTGGATGGTGTTCCATCACTCCAGAGAACCCAGTTCCACTGTCCCACAGCCTGATGCTGAGTTTTCTGAGGATGTTGGGTTCCTATCAGCACCACTTTAAAAAAATGATAAAAATCCCATCAAACTGAGTCAATTGTTTACATCATAGCCATTTTATTTTACCGACGGTTGGGTAATGGGTGTTGTTCCTGCTTAATGTACAGTGCGTTGGGTTTTCTTCTCTGGTGCCACATCCTTTTTAAGGCTTTGGCAGGAGTGTGGGGTTTTTGTGCTGCAGCTGTACTCCCAGATCTCTCACTCCGTCTTGCATTTCCTGTGGTGGAAGCAAAAGGAGGGAGGGACTTGGAGAGTGAGGGAGAGAGGAGTGATCCTGCTCTCACCCCTTCACGTCACTTAAACAGCACTCAGCACTCAGGCTCACACATTCTGAGGGGCCGCAGGCGGAACCAGGGCCCATTCTGTCTCCAAATTGCGTTCTGCCCTCTGCACCCACGAGCCCCTGCAAACAAAACACAGCGTCTGAAGGCCAGGGCCGAGAACGAGGGGGCATGCTGCGGTGTTCGGCAATTACAGACCACTGTACTGCCATGGCCCAGCCTTTCACAATTTCTTCCTGTTTTTCCACTCCGCACCCAACCACACACACTCTCTCTCCACTTCTTTCTCTCATTCTCCAGACACTTTTCTCAATTCTTCTTGTTCCCTCTCTCTCTCACTACTCTATTCTGCCTCTCACCTCATTTCTTTGCTCTCTGTGGTCCCCTGGTGAAGGGAGGAGAAGGATTAGCTTCCCCCACTCTTCTTCGTCTTCTTCTTCTTCTCCTTCTCTGATTCTCACACTGTTCTAATCCCTCAGGTGTTTCTCTAAGCTCATGCCGCCTGCTGCTCATTAGCTATCATCCCACTCTCCACCAGCATTTCACGCTCCATAAGCTGGCAGTTGTCTTCACTCACAATTTACTATACTTTTGCCTTTAGAGTCCAAAAAGAACCTTTTAATGGATGGCTATACCATAAGTAGCTGCTGTAATTTTAAATGATTTTTCCCAAAAATAAATAAATAAATAAATGACACAAGGTGTAGCTACCAGTGTTTATAAGAACCATTACTCATTATTCGTTCTGTAACGTGCAAGTCAAGTATCAAACTGAATGAATATGCTCCACACAGTGGGTTCCTTACACGGGGTGGCCATCTTTAAAAAGGCCTAGAACAGAATGTTTACATCCCAGTCATTGGGTGTCAGTATAGTAACCTTCATAACACAGAGAAGAATCATTGAAGAGAACGAGTACTCCTTCAAATTTAACTAGGTTTTTCACAGCTGCACATCACATACTCTGCATTACAGAACTGTCACCTAATATGAAGGGTTTTGATTTATTAGTTTATGTATTTCATAATTCATTTTCTGCCTTGTGTTTCCTCAGAATTATACTTAAATTTTTACTGGTCTTTGCCTTTTAAACGAACACCAAGAGTTTTTTTTATAAAAAAAAAAAGAAAAATGGCGGATTAGCAATGACAGAGGCTATATTAACCCCTTACAGGTCAGTGGAGCATCACAATGATTTTCATTGACCACATTCATATTATTTTGCGAATGCTGAACTGAGCGACAAATAATGAACGTGAACGTGAGCGTCCTTCACACTCATGAGATTGAATGCCGTTCATATTTACAGCATGCCGCATGACATCAAGACACAGCCAAGCCTGGCTAATGCTAGCGGCATTTTCTTAACCATTTGAATCCATTTTTGAACAAATGGAAAGTTTTTGTGCAGAGTGTGTGTGCCTGGTTTGAAAAAACAAGTCAGGACATCCACCACGTCTGCATCGAATTTAAAACGACTCATTGAGCTAAAGCATCAAAGCAGGTTTGTGGATTACATGCGAATTATTGAAGTCACATTAATTAAAGTACAGGTTTCCCCATTCATTAAAATAAATCCATGTTGTGGTAGTGAACTACTGCATAAAAAAAACACATTTACAATCTCAGCGTTGGTTTAAGCCATTGTTAGTGAGTGCGGTATATGATAATATATTGATTTTGGGAATAGCAATGATTTTGTGCTTGTGATGGATGGGTAGAAAGAGGTTCTATTGAAAAAGAATAGCAGACTATTTTTTGAGGGAATAAAAAAAAAACAATTAAACTAGTTCAATTTTGGAACTAGTTTTGGAATTTTGGATTTTTTTTGGAATTTTGAACTATGAACGTGAACTAGTTCATTTAAATTAGTTTGAACTGAATTTTGAACTGGTTTATTTTAAATGTGAACTGGCACAAAACTGAATACTATGTAAAGTGGCTTTAAGTCTGATACATGTAAGTTACATTAGTAATTCTCAATTGCCATGTGGTATTCAAAATCCAGTACCTTTTTTAATATTTGTGCTGTTTTCTTTTTTGTACTTCAGCTTGTGTTTACAGACCACATGGACTAGTTGAGTATAAACAAATTTTCATATCAATACTTACATTCTACACCAATTCTGTTATAAAAAAAAACTAACAAAAACTAGGTTTGTTTTCCATTAGAGAAGTGTTTAAACGGCCGTATTATAGCATTAGCCACAGTGTTTGAAGTACATCATGGAATCCACATTTTAAATGTTATATGTGGAGTTATTTTTGTGCCAACTCCAAAGACTTAATAATTCCCTCTATTTACACAGGTTAAGAATCTCAAGCTATGATTAGACCTTGTGCATCTGCACCATGAAACATAATGACAGTTATGACAAACAGCCCATAACAGGACATGTTGAGTGGTGAATTTTAAGCAGAAAGAAAGGAACACTTTATAAATGTGTAGAAAATAAATTATTTACAGTAGTGAAAACTCCCCCATTCTGCAGTAACAGCCTCTCTTCCTCTGGGACGGCTTTAGACTCAATGTCAGAAGATGGCTCTGGATATTTGTTTACATTTGGATCACAAATGCTAATTAATCCCCAAGATATTGGATAAAGCTCCATCTCTCCAGAACTGGCAGTTTCATGGCTCTAGAGGGGCTTTATACTCCTCTGATCAACTCTTGGCATTGAGCCCGGTGACCCTAAGCTTATTTACAGCTGCTCCTGGGGGTCACGTGTTCACATGTTCTCATAGTCCAAAGCAAAACATTCTCCATGTATCTCCATTTTTGTGGCTTTGTAGTTTATTAAATCGTTCGAGGGGGCAGGGTGGTGCAGCAGGTTAGTGTCGCAGTCACACAGCTCCAAAGACCTGGAGGGTCTAGGTTCTAGTCCCACTCCGGGTGACGATCTGTGAGGAGTGTGGTGTGTTCTCCCTGTGTCTGTGTGGGTTTCCTCTGGGTGACTCTCTGTGAGGAGTGTGGTGTGTTCTTCGTGTCTGTGTGGGTTTCCTCCGGGTGACTGTCTGTGAGGAGTGTGGTGTGTTCTCCCTGTGTCTGTGTGGGTTTCCTCCGGGTGCTCCGGTTTCCTCCCACGGTCCCAAAGCACAAGTTGTCATAAGTGTCCGTAGGTGTGAGTGTGTTTGTGTGTATTGCCCTGTGAAAGACTGGCGCCGCCTCCTGTATTCCCGCCTTGCGCCCAATGATTCCAGGTAGGCTCTGGACCCACTGCGACCCTGAACTGCATAAGCGCTTACAGACAATGAATGAATCGTTTGATCACAGCAGCTGTCCTTCAGATTGGGTGGAAAATTTCATGATTAATGGACCAATAGAAATGCATCAGAATGACTTGGAGTTGCATCTTTTTTACAGTGACTTCCATTGAAGCTTAATACTTTTTCCTTCTCCTATAATAAATTTTCTTTGGACAGTGACAGAATGTGTGGACATACAGCATATGTTTCCTCATTGTACAACATGACTTACATATGGCTCAGCCAACTTCAGTTATCCTGTTTGCTTCATGTAAAATTGTCCACTGTTCAAACTGCAGTAATTACAACCATGGATCTTTCAGCGGCGCGTTACTGAAGACCACACTCCTCAGCAGAGCCAAAAATGAAGTCCTTTAAAAACTGTTATTGTTCATGTATTCTGCACTCCTGCGCTAATGGGAATTGGGGCGAGCGCGCATATCTTAATTGTGAGCGCTCGTAATGAATGCTGAGTGCCATTAGCTCTCTCGAGTTGTTCTGTTATTGTGAGAATTGAAATATGAGAACGCTATTACACCAATAGACCAGACCAGCAACACTCAATCACAATCCTGCGCCGAATTTCGGTGACGAATATGCTTTCCTCCCCGGGGAAAAAGAAATGAAAATGAATGCACATTTCTGCCTTATTAATCCTTGTATCTGCAAATCATTACATCGCAATAACCCAAAGCTAGCAGCCCCTTCCCAGTGTGTCTCCAACATGAAGCCTGTGAGGGCTAAAGTTCACCAACATTAATCTTAGTCAACATTTTAATGGACTGATATGCATTTCCAATAATGATGTCTATATTTTTCTGCCCCAGACAGATAGTTAGACTGCGCAAGATAGACAGCGCTATTTTCACAAAATAGGCCCATGGATTAACATTAAGCATTAAGCTGGAGTCCGTATAATTATGCCAAAACAGACTGAGACTCCTCTTTGCTTCTTTTAGCTCAGAGAAAAAACCTAATCAGATTTATCGCAGGCTAGCTCTATAATTATTTACTCCATTAGCCATTAGTGGCCCACACAAAGTGCACTGGCTCGCAAAATTAGAATCCTTATCTGAATGTTCCAGAAACTTCACTGTATCCTCCAACGGAATGTGTAAATTTAATGGGATGTGCCCAGCGCAGAAGGTTTTCTTATTTCCCTTTTTTAAAGCAGATGTTAAGGACATTTCAATATCATATATAGCACTGGCCACTGTTTAAGTGTTTGTTCTGTGCTTGCCCACCATCTGGGTGGGAATCAACAACAAAAAAAGCATCATTAATGGGACGGTTTAGCCGCTACCGTGACCTGTAATAATTATATACTTATGATCAACTGTCATTTTTCAATTTATCTTCAATTAAAAAAAATGTTTTCACTTGTTTGTATAATGTTTATACAATAATTTTTAAAATCCAGAGTTTACACCACTCAATATTCATCAGACGAATCCCTGTTCACGATCCCTGCTCTCAATAATGTGATTTAAATGGAATTCCTTTCAGAGGCTTAATGTGGTTATACAACGGTACGTTTTTAAACTTCTCTTTTGTTCGTCAATTAAACTATTAATATAACATCTTTTCATCTAAATGATATTGATATATTTAGTAGTTCTTAAAAAAAAGTCATATCTTAAGTGTTTTAGATGTAACTATACATATTTGTTTCATTCCGTACACACAGAAATATGAATATGATAGTAGGCCTTGCCTCCATCTCAACCCACCCTTCCGCTATTGGCCTGCTGTTTAAGCCCCACCCCAAACGAACAGGATCGATTCTTTAGATTTATGAGTAAGAAGCCTGATCTCATCCGTTTGTGAGTTTCTTTTGAACACTGCAGTTTCAAATCAGAAGTGCTCAGTCATGACTAGGGCTGGGCAATTAATCAAAAATTAATCGAAATCAACATTCAGTACCTCTAATCGACATAATCTAGTGTATTATGATTATATTGATAATTTTTATTCTGTTATGTCCCCACTGTGTGTTCATGTACTGTCCCTTTAAATCCACACTACCCAGCTGTAGTCACATGATTCTGCCCCCTATCTGCCACATGGAAGCAACCTAAACGCTGAGGCCAACCGAGGTGTATAATAACGGCTTATACACCAAGAGTGGCAGATGGTTCTGGGGGAGTGCAATAGTCTCCCTGATGGTGGATACGGCCAAACACAACCACCCCTAAACATGAATAAAAGCCCTCCCTGACCTGAACAACTCAAACCCCCAAATAATCCCCAAAACAGTAAACAAGGGAGCCGCAGTGCATGCTGGGAGCTCTCCTGTGAGTCCCAGCTTTGACAAGTCTCTGATCACTGTCACAATACTTTATTTATTGATTCTTTAAAAAAGTATAGTGCCTATAGAGCTGTGTGGTGTCTGATTCTATATAATGTACCTTTTTAGATTTTTATTGTATTTACTTTAAACAAACGGTCACTGCAGAATGGCCAAGTGGAGGTCCGTCTCATTACTTCGACTAGCTTCACTGCTCAGCAGAAATGTAACGTGTTTTTATTATTATTATTTTTTTTTCATTAACCTGAGAACTGTATCATTTATATTCTCCCTCGGGTTACTTACAGTGAAGCACTTGAAGATGCGATTGGTGCTTCTCACAGCACTGCAGGGTTTTTCTTGAGTGCATTTCCTTACTGTGCCTCCAAACTTTCCACTAAATATGGCTACTTTCAGTTTATTGTTGGCTCTTAGTTGCTATTATATATGACCGTGAAGCCCTTTTCTTGTATTCAACCATATTTTGATGTAGTGCCCTTAAAATCTTCCAGTCAGTTAAAACCCTGAAGGCCCAGATTACTCTAGAACAGGGCTCTGGACGTGCCATGCCTACGCACTTTGTCTGTTTTCGCTGCGGAGCTTGAGCGCAGATAAAGACTAGTCGTGAGTGCTTCGTGATTGTAGCCATGAGCGAATCTTTTGAGTGCTTTAGCATCTGCCCTCTGGGATTGTGAGTGAAGGCTATGAAATAAGGAGCGTGATGTGAGTGGGCTTCCGACCCACATTGCAGATGTAATATCAACAGCTGGTGTCCTTGAAACATGAGAGAGCCATATCTTCTTTATAATGTATATCTGAACTAATTGACACTAGAAGTGGACATAAAGGAATATGAATGACTGTGTGAAACTGAAGGACAAGGCCTCTTTACTCGGCAGAATACATTTTAAAAGGGCTCTCATTTTCTCAGCCAATGCCTGTTTACCTCTCTCCAGAAAAACAGCAGTGAACAGCAGAACTTCAGTGTGAATGCTCTCATTTTTGTTTTGGCTAGAAATGATTATGCTTTTGGTCAAATAACAGGTTTTGTTTATTTGTGAATAAGTGGATAAACAAACACTATGATCAAATCCATATATAAGGAGAACAAATAAAATATGTAAATTCACTATCACTTTTTGATAAACCACTATGAACTAAAATGCTTGTGTTAAATTACTTAATACTTGAGAAACGCTGGAGTTTATAAAAGCCCAAACTCTATTTTGTCTCTTGCACTGTGAAATAAAATAATAATAAACAAGTGTAGTTATTGACACATTTGCTCTTAGAGGCTTATGTCAAACAGATACAACTTGAGTGTGACTTGAGTCCATTTCATGTGACTGGAGTTCACATCTCTGAGTCACACAAGTATCACGTTTTAGTAAATTAGTGTTTTAAAAATAGTTTCAAACACTGTAGAATGTGTGTGTGAGAGAGAGATTTGGCAGAATCTCTATGGAGTTGCTTCATGTGGTGCATCAGTAGGTGTCATGTTTTAAAACAACAAGTCTTTTGCGGAAGTTTTTGGTGGCCATTTCTACCCATCAGTGAGTCTCCCCCAATTACTTAGTCAGCTCCAGGATGGTAGAAATGAATGTGTGCCTTCTCCATACAAAACTGAGCCAATCCACCTCTTCTTTCAAACGGCTGCTAATGCTGCACCACTGAGGAGCGTGGAGGGGAACGAAAACTGCCCAGACCTTTCACATAACCAGGTAGACACCTGAGCTAGCTAGCACTGTGAAGACAGAAATGGTGTGTGGGGGTGGGACTGGAATGTCTATTTTACTCACTTAGAAAACCAGACCAAATACTTTCTCTAGGATGTTTCGTCTCAGTTGGCCAATGAATCAAAATCAAAGGGTGTGATGTAAAATTCATAAAAATAAACCATTCGGAGGTTTGTTTTTTGAGAAGGAAATAAAACTGTAAAAAGCAGTTTGAGGAAACTTCAGTTTATAAGTGTTAATAGAAGGCTACGTTTCCTCTCCAGCTAGTGGGGTGAGAACTTCTACCTTTACAAGTGAAGAGTCTAGGGACAACACGAGATAGAACTGTTAGCTGGAATTTGCAATTAAAACAAAACCCAAAGCAGGATACATAATGGCAGTTTATATTCAGGGCTTGTGACGTGTTGACTCATTTCATCAGCTGGCTGACAACTGAAAATGTGAAGGGTATGTTAAAAAGAAGAAAACAATTATAATAATTATGCAGCAGACTATCTTTAATAAGGCCATGTCCCATCTCTGAACCCAGCTTCAAACTGCTCTCCTAAAACTGGATCCAATGTCACTCGTCTTTTATCTCACACTTGATAAATCTCTGATCAGTCCATTGTGGCCTGAATGGTTAAGTATTCTTTGACCTGATGAGAAGACACTGCTTATTGGTATAGAAAAAGACACAGGTTAGATTCATTCAGGTGGGATTGAGGTCTCACTTAAATTCTGCTAGGAGCATTGCTGTAAAGCCAAAGAAAAATAAGGTCCCATGTTTTGACAGTTTGGGATCTATTATTGTGGACATAATGCAACCCCAAAATAAGGCAGAAGACTGTGGTGCAGACATGTGTGGGCATGCTGCAGTTTTCATGACCAGTGGCAGAGGCAGTAATCTGGAGAAGAGCAGGGAACTTACAAAAATAAGTGGTTGGATTAGACGGCATGATCAACAGATTTGTGTAGGCATGTCGCTGCAATTTAACTCTTGACTGAAATTGAGCCTGAGCCAGCAACACAGAACAGTAGTAGTTTTGTCTTTGTAGGGACCGTAAAGGAATTCATCATAATACAGTTATTTATAACAAAGTATTAATTTTATTCTCATCGCCGTACACAATAATAATAAAAAAGATAAGAATATGCGTTGTAATTATCGTTGGTCTTGTTAAGAATAACTTACAATTACGAGTATTGTGTTGTTTTGATAATAAGTACAAATTCAAATTACAATTACAAATTGTTGTTTTTGTTGTTGCTCCGGTTTCCTCCCACAGTCCAAAAACACACGTTGGTAGTTGGATTGGCGACTCAAAAGTGTCCGTAGGTGTGAGTGTGTGAGTGAATGTGTGAGTGTGTGTTGCCCTGTGAAGGACTGGCGCCCCCTCCAGGGTGTATTCCCGCCTTGCACCCAATGATTCCAGGTAGGCTCTGGACCCACCGCGACCCTGAACTGGATAAGGGTTACAGATAATGAATGTTTTTGTAGTATCGCATGGTTGTCCAAAACATCCAAAACTGTATCTTATAGAGGAAGGGGTATCAAAAAATCTTAATTTTCAGTGGAAGTCAATGTAAAATGGTTTCAGTGCAAGTCATTTTGCAGCATTTCTGTTGGTCCGTTCATCATGAAATCACGCAATGTGAAGTATAGCAGCTGTGTTCAAATGATGTAGTAAACTAAAAACCCACACAAATGGAGATACGTGTTTTAGATTGAACAGTGATGATGTATTACATATCATTATACATTATATAGTGTAACAGTTATAATAAAGTAATTATAAGTGGTTTTTGGTTAGGATTTAGTGTTTAGTCTCATGTAGAGCTCTTGTATCCCCACTCAAATCAAGCCCTAGTTTGTTTTCCGTTTCCTCTGGAGTAGAATAATTAGCCCAATTTTGATCTTACCATTCTTACCAAAGTAAAGTTACACAGTTTTAACACACACCTCTTGTTTTAAATGTAGGAAATTCCACATCTGTCACTGGAAATGATCTGAATCTGATCTTGGAGGATACTGATACGCAGGCCTGCTGGTTTAAATCATGAAGGGGCTCTGTGGAAAGCAGTCGTAAAGAGATAATCAACAGGAAGGAGATATTTCCAGCAACTGTTCATTTAAGAAAATGTTTTCTTTCTGCCACTTGCCGCTCAGCAAGTGGGTTTAGCGAGGCATGATGACTTGGTGGTGCATTGCCCTCCTCCATAACCTCCTTCCCTGAAGCCAAACTGGCACACACTGGACTTCATTTCTCAGAAACAGTGGTAAATATTCAGAGATGGGTCTCAGTTAAATGCCTATTTCAGGTGTCTGGTTCAACTCGTGCTAAAAGCTCAAAGATGCAGCCCTTTTTAGAGGCAACAACAAATAAGCAATTTTCTGCCTTTACAAGCTGACAGCACAATGCGGCCTGTGTCAGCAAATTCTGTTGTGGCTACAGTTTAGAAAACACGATATTATAATTTGCTATCTTATAATGCTAATGACTAAACTTTTCCTCCTTGCCGGAGGGACACCAAACACCTGCCAAGTACTTTTTTCTTTTCTCCCCCCCACCACCACCCCCAACTGCATAATCAAGAATGCATTAGTTGGAGGGAAAAAAAGGTGATCTTCATAAAGCTAGGACAATGAAACCTTCAAAGGCATTGCTTGCTAAATGAGGAGTCCACAGAGGGCTGGCGAAACTTTTCAAAATGTTTAAAGTGCCGGAGAAAGGGAAGTGATCAAGATGAATTATTTATCGAATGTGGAGGATAGTGCACATTCATCTCAGGTTCTGTTGATAAACTATCCTTGAATTACGTCTGACAGTGTCATCATGCCTAAAAGTCAGCTTCACTAGTTTTCCTCTTTATTCTCATGTGGTAGTCCTTCTTATTGCTAGAACACAGAACCACAAAACTGTGGTTTTATGCAGTGTAATGTATTATTTTACTGACTACATAGTGTGTTTGAACACAGTCCAGATAACACCAAAAACACGCAATAAATGTCTCTTAAATCTCACATCGTATTGTTACTATTAGACTAAGAATGTAGCTTGAAATCATTGGCCTCTTTTCCATGGCAGGGTCAACTATGTCTTACACTACTTATATTGGGCGATCCAGGCCGGTTTGACCCCCAAAATCCAATTCGTTTGACTGGCCTGAGTGCTCCGTAACTTGCCTTGGCACAGTACGGTTTGGGTTAAGTTTAGGACAGTCCTTGAACTGTCAATGTGAGTGCTAACCGTTTCAGGGCACAGACCGTGATGTTGGTGCCCTGATGCTCACTGTAAACACATGGTGGCAAAAGGATCATTCACATTTGTTACTGTTTTGCTCAGAGAAAAGTCGTCTTACATGCGCGGTACGATTTAAAGGAAAATGCCTGCGCTGCATAATCAATAAATCTATGAAACATGAGAGCCCAAATAAGTCAGAATAAGCCATAAAGTACAAACCTGAGCTCTAATGTGCTGTACAAAGGCGCCTTTATTCATAAATGAAAGCCACTCTGACGTAAACCTGCTCGGGCTCGGAACATGTAAATGCAGGCCAGAGTGGGGTGGAGGACAACCTTATTCCAGCAAGTACACAATTAAGCCAACAGTTCTGGCCCCACTAGCCTCATTAGTTTCTTTACCCATTGCTAAATCAGGAGCTGAATCTGTGAACCGACCAACCGCAACATTCGTCACGGACATTACAAGGACTTTATCCTGGTAGTGCCCTAGTAAAGACTCAAGGTGAAGTCCGAGTCAACGCATGCACAAAGTCGAGGGAAGTGTTCCGGACTTTCATTGTGCGATCTGATGCAGAATATTCTCACTGTGAGCTGCATGTGTGAAAGACAACTCCAGGACATTTCCGGCTCTGACATTCTCTGGAGATTCTCTAGAAATTCCTTGGAGTTCATGTATGAAAGGACCATAGCATTCCACTCTGTGAATACCGAACTTTGGCAGCCAACAAGACACTTACCTGCAGACTCCTGAAGGATATGTGGCCAACCTCATGTGGTCAGGTTATAATATGTTATATAATAACGTCAGAAAGCTTAAAGGATCAATCGGCGGATTCCTACGTCATTTAAACCCTCCCACAGAATGGTTCTGTGGCCTTGAGTATGGTTTGCTGAATGCACACAAACACTGCGGAGCCTGGTTTTCTCAGCACGGTTAGCTACCCACCGAAATAGTTAGCATCCATGCTCAGAACCATTTGGCCCTGCAGGGGACAGAAGCCATTTTCAGTTTGCTGAGATGAAATGTGAAATCAGACATTTTTAACCAAGAACTACAGTATGCAATGTATTTGAGCATCGTAAAAAAACAAATGTTAAATATACAATAATATTGAATCTTGTTGAGCACAGAAATGAGCTAACTGATAACATTAGAAACCCCATAGGGACGCTAACAAAAATCCAGCATTATTGTTAAGGGTCTGTGTTTATGGACCATGTTTTGACAGTGATGGCCCGACCTGAAGGGTTTGCTCTAATTGCTCATTTTACCACTGACGCATGCTGCAAATTTATTTCTTTTTCTTTTTCCCCCCTCAAACATCACATCCACGTCACACTTCTTTTTAAACAAATTCCAAAGCCCAGACACCTGAATTTTCTCTTCACAATGAATGAATGTATAATGAAGGAGTCAGGTCTGACACAGTGTCAACAGATTAGAAATGGTGCAGCCTACTGTAAAAGTGTTTAATATTCTTTCACATGTCTTTCGAACAGAGAAACAGACTGTACCCAGTAAACAATTAGTCGTTGATTTAACGTTGAAATAACTTAATGACTGCCGTCTAATCAACGTTCTCTTAAGGTTGAAAATGAAAGTTGAAAAGTCGTCCAAACACAGACATTGAAAAGACGACTATTAGACGTATTTTGAACGTCCATTGACGTTATTAATTGGTCCCGAAATATATTACTTGTCTAAAATGCGTTTTGGGCGTCCACTTACGTTATCGATTGTTCACCATTTAACTAACTTATTAAGATGGATTTTGGACGTCCATTGATGTTTAAAATATGTCCTTGACGGACAGACTACTTTTAGACCTATTTTGAACGTCCAGGGACGATCCTTGTTTACTGGGTAGTGACTGCTATTAAAACTCTAGAGTACACATAAATTTAAAGGACACACCCCACCTCATTCCTTTAGTCCCTCCAAGCTTACTGTCCACTCCCTTAAATTAAAGTACATTGTTGGTGAACTTTATTGTATCATCAGTTTATTCCTTTCTTAAAGTTTTCACAGCATTCTGTTGGTTAATGTTGATATGAAATCAAGCATGGGCTGCCACTCCATTCGAGTTATTATTATTCGTGATAATGACGTGCGTGATGCTGTATTTTGACAATGTGTCCATCCAAAGTCCATGGACTGTGTTCATATCGTCCTGTTGCTGCCTGTTCATTCTTGCAGAAAACGTCAATTTAGTCTTTCAGCTTTTAAGATCACTGTTATCAGTCCGTCAGTCAGAGCATGGATAATGCACAGCTTAATTACATGCATATCATTTTGGGATTTTTTTTTCCCCCACACTTTAGGCAGACAGCTTCAGTGTAAGATAACGTCATCTGCCTCTTAATTATTTCTTCATGCTACATTTTTAAAAAAAATTGTTATTATCATAATGATAAAACGCATGCAGGTTAATGCAAGGGCAGCACAACAGGTCCTGGTGTTGTGGCTTCAATCCCAGCCTTGGGTGACCCTCTGTGAAGGGTTTGGTGTGTTCTTCAGGCTCCAGACTCCACACAACCCTGAACATGATGAAGCATTTACAGAAAATATATGGAGGAATGAATATTAATATGAATCCTGCTTCTTTTTGTAATAGAGCTTTTATGACTGTGCCAAGCAGGAATAAAAACAATTCTAAATGAGTAAACGGCAGCTGCATACACTCTTAAGTACCCACCTAATCAGTGAATTTAACACACTTTATAATAGTAGTAAATCACTGTAGTCTGTTGTAGTTCATATTGCTTATAATTTAATTGTGCCCTTTTACCTGCGTTTCTCATGACAGAAGTTCAGGGAAATCTGAAGATGCAGTGTTTGCTGTGCAGATCAGTCTTAACAGATCAAAATGTTATTTTCTCCGCTCAATTATGTGCAGGATTTGTGCTGCAGCCAAACCTGTTTAACAACATTACATTTCCCTGAAAGAAGCTAACACAGCCTGGATTGTCTTTATTTTAAAGTCTAGTTGTGTTACACGTTATGATTACTTGCTAATGGTACATGTAGGGCTGGACAATAATTTAATATCAATAAATATTGCAATATAAAATGTTTCAAAACCAATGATATTAATTCATTTATTATCTTTAACCCTTATCCAGTTCAAGTTTGCGGTGTGTCCAGAGCCTACCTGGAATCATTAGGTGCAAGGCAGGAATACACCCTGGAGGGGGCGCCAGTCCTTCACAGGGCAACACAGACACACATTCACTCACACCTTCAGACACTTTTGAGTCGCCAATCAACCTACCAACGTGTGTTTTTGGACGGTGGGAGGAAACCGGAGCACCCGGAGGAAACCCACGCAGATGCAGGGAGAACACACCACACTCTTCAGACAGTCACCCGGAGCGGGAATTGAACCCATAACCTCTAGGCCTCTGGAGCAGTGTGACTAACCCTAACACTAACCTGCTGCGTCACTGTGCCGCCAAAACCAATGATATGATTTACACCATTTCAGTTTTTCAATAAATATTAATTACAGCATCTGCCACTGACTTATGGTTTTACAGGGTGCTGCTATCCATTAATTGCACTCCGTTTTAAAGTTTAATTTAAAAATATTAATATTGACAAAGCCGAGTGGTTATTTGATGATGTCATGTTGCTTTCGGTTCTTGGCAGTTTTTCTGTAACATTTTATTGTGTTTATCGATGTCTGAATTATATCGTATTGACTGAAGTTAAGAAATATATTGTGATATACTTGTTGGCAATATCGTTCAGCTCTAGGTACGTGCTTAATAGGGAACCACAGTCATGTTAATGATAAAACATCATTTAACTGTAATCTGCATTGATGAACGAGAAAACATTACACTGTTTTTAATTCTGGCCTTCAGTGTACCTCTAGCAGTGCCTTCTAGATATTAGTGCTTTACTAGACAAAGATTTGGAAAGAAGAATTCATATGAATTGTGTTACACTTGCTCTTGCAGTCGCTGAAGTTAAAGCAGTCTGCTGAATGTTTTTCGTATCATCCAGGGGAGTCTTAGCTGTTTGAGCAAGGTTTTTTTTATATGATCATCTGGAGTGGTGTTTTTATTATATTTAGCTTATTTGAGTACTGTTAATATGAAATAATATCAGAGCCTTATTGGATTCAATGTGTAATCAAGTCAGATGATGTTATGAAAGTGTGATTTAATGAGACCAGGAAGAAGAATTAACAAGGTAAAAATATTTTATTTAATGTTAAGATAAAATTAAACAGCAAAAATAACTCATTTGAATATATTCTTAAGTAATATCCTGAGCTCAACAAAAGATCTACAGACACCAACCAAAGTTTCTGGATCCTGGAGTTTCTAGAAATAGCTTTACTTTTTCAGGAAGGTGTGTTGAAAACGTGGACTTCTGATTGTTCTGACAGTTCCTCTTATATGTTTCTTTACCTCAGGCTTGTGCTGGATCCACTGAGGGAATCAACAACAATACAGCAACACAAAGGATGATATTGAAAAAAATTGATCCAGCCAAGGCATCCTTATTGCTTTGGATAATAACCAATTGATTGCAACAACTGAGAGCAGAAGCACTTGATTGGTGTGAAACGGAGGCTCCTCAGAGAGTGTCAGCACACAGAAACACACACACACACATCAGCTCCAAACCTTTCACACCAGGAGCTTCTAGCTATGGGTTCTACACTTAAAGCTTTGTCTGAGCATTGGTACAAAAGTGGAAATTAATGAAAATGTTATGTGTAAAGCAACAGATTACATTTGAATCACGTAACTGTATTTTTGAAATATATATTTCGACCTAGCGATTTAAAAAATAAATAAATAAATAAAAATTCAGTAAAGATTATAAATTTTAAGCCTCAAGATGGTGATTAGCTGGTGATCTAATGTAGCAAACTAAACAGCTAAAATATGACATATATACCCAGTGGTTTTAGGTTGTTCTTTTTAATGTTTTCTCTGTACGTTCGCATATTACAATAACAAACGTGACACAAACCCTGCTGCTAGCCTAGCTACATATGTAGCTTAGCTATGCTAACAATATGCTAAGAAATAAGAACATTTGTGCACAAAACCTAAAGCCATTGCGTAAATGTTATGTTGTGGTTATGCTAACTGGCTAATTTAGTCATACAATGTAAAAGAGCACTCCATTAAACCTAGTGCTCCTGTGATGAATTATGTGTCACATTAGATAATTTGGCTTATATAAGGTTATATTTATACATGTCGTCTTTCTGAAAGTGAATGCAAACATTCAAGCCCTTAAATGTACTTTTTAAAAATTATCATCCATTAATTCATTCATTAATTATCATTAAAAATTATTATTCATTATTTTGTTGGTTCGTTGTCAGTAGTAGTAGTAGTTTTTGTATTTGTATTGAGCAGCACAGTGGCACTGCAGGTAGTGTCTCACGGTCTTACACCTCCAGGGTCCTGTGGTTGTGGTTTTAAGAAATATATGGGCAGAAAAATCTGGAATGATCCAGTGCAGTTTCCATCCACTGCACTTTTGCGAATCCAGCTGCCATTGGCTTTGTAATCAGTGTTGGCATTGAAATGAGGGGGAGGGTTTTTGCTTTGATTAAAACAAACTTTTTAATTATTATTTTTTGTTAAACAGTCATTTACAGCAAAAATGCACTTTATGTTAAGCTTTTTCTAAATGTTTTAGAGGACAGTAAATAAACGTTGTGTGGTCACTGAATTTTGCCAAGGGCTGAATGCGTACTATAATGTACACATGCTCTAAGATGAGCCCCGGACACCTCATTGTTTATTCAAAAAAACAGTGTTCCATTGATCTATTTACGTGCTTCAGCGATAGTCAAAGCACCTCGTCCAAGCCTAAAACTCTTTTAATGATGTTTGAAAATCCTCACAGAAAAGAAACCTAATTAAAAAGGCCCAGATTTTGCGGAAACATCCATAATTCGCAAAAAAAAAACTTTGTTTGATGGAAAACCCGCTTCTGTGTGTGAGCAGTGTTCTCCCTGTGTCTGCTTGGGTTTTCCCAGGTTTCTGTGTCCGATAACGAATGCATGTAGATGGATTGACTGTGTAGCATTGCCCATGAGGGATTGAGTGTGTGATGCCTTGTGATGAACCGGTGCTCCTTCCAGGGTGTGTTCCTACGTTGCACCCATTGATTCCGGCTAGGCACCAGTCACAGCACAGCCCTGAACAGGATGTAGAGGTTACAGAAAATGAATAAATGCATGAATGTTTGTACTGAAGTTCACTCGCACTGCCGTGGCAGTCCTCCTCTTGCTGTATTTCCTTTTTAGATGATATGGTGGGCAGATGCATTGTATCATGCAAATACACTAGGCCCCTTTGCGACAAAAGACTGATATGGAGCAGATTAGAGAAACTGGAGCAGGCCCCACTGTAATCCTCCTCTTTGTGTGTCAATGGTGAGAATGACAGGCCCCGTGCCTGCTTGCGGTATAATTATTAGCTTGCGTGGAAACCGCAGGAGACATGACAGAAATGCAGCGCATGAATATTTTATTGGGGACCCAGGCGCTCATGGGTTCAGGTCAGGCAGCTTGTTCATCGAGCTGCTGAAAAGCATTGTTCATTAGAGAGCATCATAGAGGAGGATGAGGAGTGTCAGCGACACCCTGAGTGATTCCCACTGACTCATCTCTCTAATGCAAGTCAGTCGTGTAATTACGAGCACTTGTTCTGGCAGGTCAGTTCAGGTAGGTGGGAGAGGGAGGGAAAGGCGCATCGTGCCAGATGCACACTACAGAGTGATCAATAACAATACTGCTCATCTGAATGCAGCTACACTCCCAGTTATTCCAGCAATCACTTGTTAACCCTCACTTACCTAACCTTGTGCTGATGCCTCCAGAGACTTCCGCAATGTCTTCTTTAACGCAGTAAATTCTGCCTCATGCTGCGTTCGCATGCAGCACGAGAACACAATACAGAGGGAAGTAATAATGGTTTGCTGATCTTCAACCATTTTTTTTTTTCCTCAGCTAATCTGTGGATGTGCATATTTTAGAGATCCCGAGATGTGGCTCCAAGTGAAGGATAGGAGAAATGTATTAATGGAAATGGAAGAAAGTACGATAATAATGCAACGTTATAGGAACATTTGAACAGAAATGCTGATGTGCAAGAAAAACCTGTATCTGAAAAGATAACTTTAACAAGAGAAGCATGAATCCTTCTTAACTTTCAATGGAAGTCATTGTAAAAAGGTTTTGTTACAAGTGTGTTTTAAGCACTTATGTTGGTCCATTCATCACTAAATCTTTTGCACAATGTGAAGGACAGCTGTGTTTAAATGATGTGGAAAACAGAAAACATCCAGCAAATGAGAATTGGCAGAAGTAATATATTTTTATATGTGCTCCGGTATCCTCCCACAGTCCAAAAACACAGGTGGATTGGTGACTCACGCGTGTCCCTAGGGGTGAGTGTGCCAGTGACTGTTGGTGTGTGTCACCCTGTGAAGGACTGGCGCCCCCTCCAGGGTGTGTTCCCTGGACATTAAGGGAATGAATGAATATTGTATCGAATTACATGCGAGTTTTGATTTAAAAGTGTATTAATACACCAGTTTTTGTTTCAATTTGTTACAATGTAGTTAAAAAATAAAATCACAATACTACTAACAGTTACCGTTAAATGACAACAGCGGGAGAAAATTTGAATTTTGTATTACAATAACGTTACAGGGCGACACGGTGTTGCAGCAGGTAGTGTCTCAGTCACACAGCTCCAGGGGCCTGGAGGTTGTGGGTTCGATTCCTGCTCCGGGTGACTGTCTGTGAGAAGTCTGGTGTGTTCTCTCGGTGTCTGTGTGGGTTTCCTCCAGGTGACTGTCTGTGAGGAGTGTGGTGTGGGTTTCCTCCGGGTGACTGTCTGTGAGAAGTGTGGTGTATTCTCCCTGTGTCTGCATGGGTTTCCTCCGGGTGACTGTCTGTGAGAAGTGTGGTGTGTTCTCTCGGTGTCTGTGTGGGTTTCCTCCAGGTGACTGTCTGTGAGGACTGTGGTGTGTTCTCCCTGTGTCTGTGTAGATTTCCTCCGGGTGACTGTCTGTGAGGAGTGTGGTTTGTTCTCCCTGTGTCTGTGTGGATTTCCTCCGGGTGACTGTCTGTGAGGAGTGTGGTGTGTTCTCTCGGTGTCTGTGTGGGTTTCCTCCAGGTGACTGTCTGTGAGGACTGTGGTGTGTTCTCCCTGTGTCTGTGTAGATTTCCTCCGGGTGACTGTCTGTGAGGAGTGTGGTTTGTTCTCCCTGTGTCTGTGTGGGTTTCCTCCAGGTGACTGTCTGTGAGGAGTGTGGTGTGTTCTGTGTCTGCGTGGGTTTCCTCCGGGTGACTGTCTGTGAGGAGTGTGGTGTGTTCTCCCTGTGTCTGCGTGGGTTTCCTCCGGGTGACTGTCTGTGAGGAGTGTGGTGTGTTCTCCCTGTGTCTGCGTGGGTTTCCTCCGGGTGACTGTCTGTGAGGAGTGTGGTGTGTTCTCCCTGTGTCCGCGTGGGTTTCCTCCGGGTGACTGTCTGTGAGGAGTGTGGTGTGTTCTCCCTGTGTCTGCGTGGGTTTCCTCCGGGTGACTGTCTGTGAGGAGTGTGGTGTGTTCTCCCTGTGTCCGCGTGGGTTACCTCCGGGTGACTGTCTGTGAGGAGTGTGGTGTGTTCTCCCTGTGTCTGCGTGGGTTTCCTCCGGGTGACTGTCTGTGAGGAGTGTGGTGTGTTCTCCCTGTGTCTGCGTGGGTTTCCTCCGGGTGCTCCGGTTTCCTCCCACAGTCCAAAACACACATTGGTAGGTGGATTGGCGACTAAAAATTGTCTGTAGGTGTGAGTCTATTGCCCTGTGAAGGACTGGCACCCCCTCCAGGATGTATTCCTGCCTTGCACCCAATGATTCCAGGTTGGCTCTGGATAAGCGCTTACAGATAATGAATGAATGAATTACACGTTACAGAGAAACACTTTAAAACTTGTGCACACTTAAATAGAACATAAAAGTTCTAGCTTTGCTGGAGAAGGAAACAAAACTGTGGAGAGAAAAAAAGGCACTTGTGTAAAATGCATTATTAGCGTCTGGTTTGTGGATAAAGTAAAATGTATAGATCGTTCTGTGACCAATTCATGATTTATAGGCACATCATGTGTAAGTCTCTGTCCTGTCTGTCATTTTTGCTCCGGTAAGGAATTCACTCACCTTTTGCTGGACCTTGGACCCCACCCCCCAAAGTTCTGTTCCACTTCTATACAGGACATGAAAGATGGATTTTCTTTCAGTGCCCCTTTTGCCATGTTTAAACACTATTCAAAGCGATGTTTTGCTGGCTTGCTGTGGGGAAATAAGTGTCAAATCAAGGTTACTCTGCAAGCTCAGCATAACTTGACTACAGGCCTCTCAGCGAGGTACGGAGATAAAAGAAAGATGAAAATATTTTCAAACCCAGTGATGCACGACCATCCGAGTTAGGGCTCTAATGTACCATTGCCCATAAAGGGGAGATGGCATTGAGGAGGCTGGTCCTGCTGGTGACTCTGCCATTAGCACTCATTTTCCACTCTTAATAGCATAGGCACCTTGTTTAATAAGCATAGATTACAGGTCATAAAGGGCAATGGCGCGGTGAGCACCACTGGTCTGAGATCAAGGAGATATAGTAGAGAACAGAAGCAGCCCTGCCCTCCCCCTTCCCACACTGGGCTTGATGGAAATGTGCAATAAAACGACTGTGTATCCTGCCGACTACGCCACACGCAGCGACCCATTTATGTGGCTCTGAAGGACCCTCTAGAGAGCAGCGGTAGATAATGAATAATAGTGTTAGCTAAAGTGCCTGAGCTGTGACACACAACTTAAGCCTGGAGAATGAGTAGCGGGCTGAAGTACAGGGTCGTTCTGACATCGCTGACCTTGAAGCGAGATTGTGGAATTCTTTTATACCTAAGCTCATCAGTCAAACGATTTTAAACCACTATTGTAAGGCCACAAATTGAAGCAGTACACTTTGTCTCTGGGATTGACATTCAGTGATTTAGACTGACAGGGATAAAAGATTAAACATATTCTGAAATGTGATTATGTAAGATGTTGTTGAATGTGATTGATGCTGGGTGCAGTTTGGCAAAGTTGGAGCTACAGCTTTGGAGAAAATAGAAGCTACATTCCTACAGCACTTCATTTTTTATTTTTTTTTTGGCCTTGCTTATAGCTCTCTCTTTCTGTTTGCCAGTCCATGGCCATTCAGTTATAAGAAAATATATCACCTTGGCTATTTATTCCTGTAATTGTTAACAGATTATCAAGGCCGTTGTTGGCTTTCGCTGCATTGAAAACAAAGCCTCTGTTGAGCTGCTAGTGAACAATGAGGCATGGAGGACAAGGAGGAGTGACAACTTCCTACTTTAAAAACAAGTCACCCCTTGCCATTTTTGCCATAAAAATGGTGGAAAATGTTTTTTTTTCCAATTTAAATAAAGTTTATTGTAACAAAAGTGTAAAGTTGAGTGACAAATGTAGGTGTTTGAGTCTGTATGTATTGCCCTTTCCTTTTTAATATTTGGAAAGCATGATGTTTCCCATGGCTAATACTGGGATCTTATTGGTTAAAGATCCAGTAGCTCAGTCTGGGAGGATGAGGGCTAATGCTGCTTTCATGTTTAAGTAAGTACTGGGAAGTTTCCAAGCATCCAAGTCAAATCGTAATTACAACTTGCACCGAAGGAATTTCTCAAGAGCGCCAGTTTCCCAGAGTTAATGTTTGAAAATGCCCCATCAACAAGGTTAACTGCTTGATTGTGTTGCATGAACAAACTAGCCAGCATCACACTGAATATAGTGACGCTTCCTCCCTTCTGTATACAAGGTTTTGTAGTTCTTTAGGTTGCCTTGGTTTTTCTTTTTGTTTGTTTGAAGCCATGACTATGAATTTGCCTTTGAGGTGTTGCTGCCTTGCTCTCTGACCCCTGCTGTGGACTTTGACAGCGACTTGAGGACTATGCCCCGACAACAAAGATGACTCGCACTTACATCTGAGAGCATCCAGCCGTTGTGTGTTTCAATCATAAATCCAGCCTTGGATAGGTTTGAGAAGGGCAACACTCTCTGACAAACATTTTCATTCGCTGTATTTAATTCTTCAAGTCTCTTTAAAGCAAACACAAATTATTTTTTGCTTTCCATTAACACAGAGTGAACTAGGCCACTGCTAAAGGCAAGCGTGTAGGTGTAGGTGTTTTTCTCACAGCAGGATCTTTTTCTCTCAGAACCACTTCTTATATTCAGTCTTGCTTACTCTGTTTCTCTGCAGTCAATCCAGATCATGAGAGATCGGTTTTTAATCTCTGATTTGCAAGTAGGGCTGGACGATACGGGCAAAATTTATATCACGATATATTTCTTAGTTTCTGTCAATACAATGTAATTCCAATGTTTATATGAACACTAGGGCGGCACAGTGGTGCAGCAGGTAGTGTTGCAGTCACACAGCTCCAGGGGCCTGGAGGTTGTGGGTTCGCTTCCCGCTCCGGGTGACGGTCTGTGAGGAGTGTGGTGTGTTCTTCCCGTGTCTATGTGGGTTTCCTCCAGGTGCTCTGGTTTCCTCCCACAGTCCAAAAACACACATTGTTAGGTGGATTGGCGACAAGTGTCCATAGGTGTGAATGTGTCTGTGTTGCCCTGTGAAGGACTGGCGCCCCCTCCAGGGTGTATTCCTGCCTTGCGCCCAATGATTCCAGGTAGGCTCTGGACCCACCGCGACCCTGAACTGGATAAGCGCTTACAGATAATGAATGAATGAATATGAACAATAAAACAGACACCAAAAAAAGGCCAAGAAACATGTCATTACTGACAAACCTATAATAATATTTGTGAATATTCATTCATACATTCATTATCTGTTACCGCTTATCCAGTTTAGGGTCGCGGTGGGTCCGGAGCCTACCTGGAATCAATGGGCGCAAGGTAGGAATACACCCTGGAGGGGGCGCCAATCCTTCACAGGGCAACACGGACACATTGACACCTACGGACACTTTTGTCGCCAATCCACCTACCAACGTGTGTTTTTGGACTGTTGGAGGAAACCGGAGCACCTGGAGGAAACCCACACGGACACAGGGAGAACACACCAACTCCTCACAGACAGTCACCCGGAGCGGGAATCGAACCCACAACCTTCAGGTCCCTGGAGCTGTGTGACTGACACTACCTGCTGCACCACCGTACCGCCCATTTGTGAATATTAAGATTTTTAAATTAACTTTAAAGTTGAGTGCAATGAACTGAAAGCAATTCCCTGTAATAAACGTCAGTCAGTGACTGATGCTGTAAATAATGTTTAAAAGAGTCATATGATTGTTATAGAAACAGTTTATACTGCGATATAAATTGATACTGAATTATTGTCCCAACCTATTTGGAAGTAAATAATAAAAAAAGAATGGCACTGACATATTTCATTGTCTCTTTATTTGACATACCTTAAATACACTAAAATGCCCTTACCGCTACTGAATTAGCGACCATGGCTCAAGTCTCTACAAATATAAACTGTTTGGAAGCCAGTGCTGAGGAGTGTTTCAGTAGATTCCAAGGAGGACAGGCAAAGTTGGAAGAGCTTGTGTGCCCTCTAGAAATCTCTGAGCTTACTGCAGGGGAAACGAGTGAACTGGCAGACACGTCCTTTCTGAAAGCGATTTAGTCCTTAATCTGACCACAACATCGCCGTCCGTTTTGTAAATCAATTTGGTGTACATCAGCAGGGCAAAAACAGTGATTCAACCACTGCCATTTCACTTGATCTGTTACACAGCCTAGGGAGTTGTGCTTTGCTGTTTGCAGGAGGAATTTACACAACATCTGGCAGCGGATTCTGGCCCCGTCAGGGCCACGGTAAAATCCTACAGCCCTCCCCAACCTCCCACCGCATTGCTAATCCATTTCATACACACACATTCAACATGGATTAACACGTACACCACTGGACAATACACCCTGCCAGGCAGTAGAACGCTCATGTGGCCGGTCTAGGTCATGAGGACTAGTGTTTGGCATTGTCAGATAGATGTTGGTGGTATCGACATACAGAGCACGTGCATTTGCTGTGTTTCAGTATTTACAAAAAAAAATGTCATTTTGTAAAGTATGGAGTGCAGTGCCAGTGCAATATCAGATGCAGAAAACAATAACTACCTGGGCATAGGGCATGCTGTGTGTGCTCTAAGTGAGGAAGCAGGCATGGTGGGTGTTTTTGGTAGTTTGAACCGTCTGCAATTCCAGTCTAAATCCTGTTGCTAGTTGATGGTAACTTTGCGAGACACCTATGGAAATGAATGTCTCTCTTTTAAAGCAATAATCCACTGTAACACACAAATTCATGGATGGTATTGGTGAAATGTTGCAATTAATTTGCTTTTCCACTGCACTGGATCAGCTCGACTCGGCTTGACTTGCTTTTAGATGGGTGCTTTTCCACTAGCACTGCTCCCCTGTGAAATGGAGCCAGTGATATCGCAAAACCCCATCTCTAAAAGGAACCACATGCTTTGAAAACCACAAAAATGCGTTGTCAGTTCACGTGTTGTTTTTGTTTTTTGAACTGAACAATGCTCCTGCCCCATTTCTCACAGATCAGTTTTCCTTGTTGCACTTTCAGCTGGAGATTTTCACCGGCCATCGACCTGAGGAGTGTTTGAACCTCTTTAAAACACCTGGAGGTAAAGTTACAAGTCGGATACCAACAAATGTGAAAGCTGCTCTAAGTTCACAGATGTTACAAGCGGCGAGTTTGTGCTGGAGCTCTGTATTTTGTGGTCAAGGATTTGGAACTCGGCTCAGTTGGACCCGTAAGCAAGCAGGGACCACGTACCAGATTTGGCCGGGGGAAAAGCAAAAGAGCCGAGTCGATACGTGTATGTTCCATTCAGTGGAAAAGTTAAGACACGCAATAATAATTCAGACATTTACATCTTAAAAAAGAGATTATTATTATAGTAAAATGTAAATTAGGTGAACATGAATGAAACCCCACATACAATAGTCCAGTTACTCTGCAGCCTGGGAGATGTCTGCCTGGGAATAAATAATGTTATCATTTTAACTGTGTCCAGTGGGCCCACGGGTCAGCTGCATGATAGATGGAAATGCCGGAGCCCTTATAAGAAGTGACACAGATTCTTCAGGCTGTGGAAATGTGACGGTCACTGTGGCCTGTCTCATTACGTCAGGAGAGCACAAATGATGAGTTACATTTTTAGAGTGGCTGAAGGGAAGGACATGTTGGCATTAACCTGTGCCCCTGTGAGCCCCTTAGAGCCTGCTAGTAATGTCTGTATCCAAAAGAAAGAAAGTGAGGGGGGGGGGACTCACTGCATGAGCTAATAAACTTTTTCCGACAGCTCTTTCAGGCTATTCTTCTGTTTAATATGAACAGTGCCACGCTAGGTTACGTAAGGTAATGTCAAAAATAAACACCATGCTGGAAATAAATGGTTGTAAAATGTATAGTAACTAACAGGCAGCTTGTGTTAGTCTTAAAAACTTAACTGTCATTATGGGATGTCAGCTCCATTATACAGTAACAGAACAAGAACAGAAGCCTGCCATCATTCAAGGAATAACGTTGTCATTGTTAAAACGGGGCTGTATTGCAGTGCATTGTTTCCAGTGCCTTGCTACTTTTCCAGAACCTTTCATTTGACAGCGCACACATTTTTTCACGCTTTGTTGAACACATATCCACGGGCTCTGTGATAGGAATATTACGCTAATAGAGATAAGGAGAGGAAATCAGTGAGACTGGGTAATCTTAAGAGTGGATCGCTTTGTGTTGTAGCGATTTAAATAGTACAAACCGTGCGTGACAACAGGATTAAACATGGAGGAGAGTGAGAGAAGACAAATATAGCTGCTGTTTTTTGTGGTTCCTGAAGAGAGTCATCGGTTCCAGTGCATTCAGATCAGCTTCAAAGGGAGAGCATGCAAAGGTGCTATCTGCACATCTCATGAAAATATCAACCACATGATCTACACACACTCACACACATACACATGGCTATAATGGTCTTCCAACACAAGGACAGGCAATTCCACCCACTTTCACACCCTGCTTTAGAATCAATGAGTCATTCTCTATTGTGCTCAATTGACAATTTAGTTTCTGGAAACGAGCCAGAGGGGAAAATGAAATCAGCATCACACATGTTCTACTTTTATATGCATTTCGCAGCATGTGGCATTCTAGGAAATGTTATAATTGCTGTGAATTTACATCTCAAATAACACCATTGTTACACGTCCCCTGCTGTGGCATATCTACATTGCTTTAATAAACTTAGAAACATAAGATGTCCAGTCAACACCAGAGGAAAAAGGAAAAACGACAGTTTTGTGAATTCTAATTCTGCTTTATGTTGGGGCCCAGTGTCTTGAGCATTGTTCAGTGTTTTTAAATGAGCTAGTTCTTGGGAGAAAACCACTGGGGCTGAGCAATCGACCTGTCCTCGGTGCTCTTCTTGTTAGCATCAGAAGCAAAGTTATACAAGCTTTACAAAATTCTGTAGAAAACACACCAAATCTAATGAAAACTGAAGCACAACAAGTCATGTTAATATAACTGGTTGTAAAAAAAATATATTGCAATTAATCACATTACACTTTGTAGTTAATTTTAATTATGACTTTTATTTTGCTGATTTGACCTTTAAAATATATACATTTTTTTTCTATTAAAAAAAAACTAATTTCAGTAAAACACTGCTAGACTTAAGCTACAACTGTTTACTCCTACATACAGTTACCCTATAAATATATGTGGAGGTACTGTGTTACTCCCTCTGTAATTTTTCTGCAGTAAATTGTACCTTTTTATACATTTTATTAAATGGTCCACAGGTATCAGCTAATGTATGAGAAAATGCAACATCTATTCACTTTATAAACAGTAATATACCATCATTTGGGGTTTATGGTCTCTTGCTCTTGTCCCATTATGCCTCCCCTGGGGGAGGGTCTCTGTTATTGACCAGGCTTTAGTTAGAATAGAGCTGTGGATGGTTCGCAAGAACAACAATGTCTTCTTCTACTTCGGCTTCTCCCGTCCAGGGTCACCACAGTGGATCAATCGCAATTCGCGCCGTCGATCTAGAACAGTTTTTACGCCGGATACCCTTCCTGACGCAGCCCTCCCTATTTAGATAACTCAAGAACAAACAAAGAAAAAACACATATTGTGAATTTGCCCTGAAAACGTTGTTAGTGCAGTACTAACATGTAATACTTGACACCAATAATTTGAAATTATACATATGAAACTAGGCAGACTTATAATATCTGCTGCTGCAATAACAGCTAATGTTGATCCTAATAAAACAATGTCACCAGTATCACTTTTCAGCCATTATTTTTGATTTTTTTTTATTCTGTTTGAAATTTGGTATGAAACACTTTAAATGTAAATTTATTGACATAAACTAAGGTGTACGAGACCATCTCTCATTATGTTAAACTGCGTTTTTTGCCAAAGCACTGTAAAGCTTGTCAATATTTGAGACAAATGAGTGTGTGTGTGTGTGGTTAGAGCATGGATAGGTCAATTGCTGTAAATTCATGATTGATTTATTTTCTTTGCCAGGACTTGTTTCAATAATGAAATGAAAAACATGTTTGATCAGTCAACAAGTGTCCAAACCCAGGGAAAATAAGAGGAACATGCAAACAAGCACTGAATACTGATAGCGCTTTTATGTTCAAGACTTCATCATCCAAAGCCTTAAGCATTGTGTCCACAGTGTTTTCAGTCTGTCTCAGATTCGCAGGAGAATCCTACCAAAGCCTGCTGGGTAGAGCAGTGCCCAGAGCTGGTTCCTCATCTTGAGGATAGAGCACTTCTGCACTAACCTTGAGATAGCTAATCTGTGTGGCTTGATTAATAATCTAATTTGGTTTGATATACAGCACTGCCCCTACACGTATGGCCATGTTAATGGAACTTCTCTCTCCCCAGCACTGAGGCCATATTAATGCCACAATCAGGCTTCATCGTTTTATGGCTCTCCATATAACCTGCAATACCTTCATATGGATAAGTAGGTGTCAGATTCTGTAACTGATAATAGCTTAATACAGTGGTTTAAGAAAAGCTCAAAGGTTTCAGCCTGAAATGAAAGCCAGGGAAAACATTTTTCATTTCTTCTATTTTCCCAAGCACTGACTGCTCTTTACCATTCCAGCAAATGCAATCTTAGGTGTGAAAATTCCATTACTTTTAAGTTGACGCAATGTAGAGTTCAAAGATCATTACCGCCAATGAATCTGCTTTGTGAAGGTGAACTGAAATGCCATATAACAGTGGTTCTCAAACTTTTTTTAATATGAGGCCTCCTTTGTGGATGGTAAGTGACCAAAAAAAACAAGAAAAACAATATGTAAATTTGTTCCATGAAACCATATTTTATCTAGGTCTCGTCAAATTTTCGAATTTTGTTTTTTTTTTTTTTTTTTTTGCACTACCCAGTAAACATTTAGCCGTTGATTCAACGTTGAAATAACGTAATGACTGCCGTCTAATCAACGTTCTCTTAAGGTTGAAAATGAAAGTTGAAAAGACGTCCAAACACAGACATCGAAAAGACGACTATTAGACGTATTTTGGACGTCCATTGACGTTATTAATTGGTCCCGAAATAAATTACTTGTATAAAACGCGTTTTGGACGTCCACTGACGTTATCGATTGGTCACCACTTAACTAACTTATTAAGATGGATTTTGGACGTCCATTGACGTTTAAAATATGTCCTTGACGGACAGACTACATTTAGACCTATTTTGAACGTCCAGGGACGTTCCTTGTTTACTGGGTAGGCTCTTCTTCAACACTACTTTAAACTGATGGACCAGAAACTTGTCCATTTTGACAGATATCTTCACAAAAATGGCAGACTTGCCCATAGCCAATGTGGAGCTGTTCTAAGATATGTATTTTTAAAAATCAAAACTTTTTAAATTATTATTATAGTAATTTTTTTAAATCATGGATCATGCTTTAAGTTAGCCAAATTAGTTAATGATAAATGGACATAACTGAAAATGATAAAGAGATGCAACCTCTAATGCTTTTCCACAGCTCGCAGTTTTCCAAAATTATTCCACTATTCCACTGATCGGAATTCTAATTCTAATTCATCTAATTGGAAATGAATGTTGGTCAAACTTGAAGTTTATTTGCCAGTTTATTTCATGTGTCTGTTTTTGTTGTAGCACAGTTTTGTCAATGGACTGCTGCTGAACAACAACAAAGAAAAAGGCTTGTCCATCAGGTTCTTGGACTTTTACCAATGAGCTCATGCTACAAGTCTTTCATCTGAATTATTAGCCGGTTAGCCGGTAAGCACTGAAGTATTTATCCGTCTCCACTGCAACGTGAAAGCTAATTCAAAAAGTATAGAGTGAACAAAACTGGACTTTGGACTGGACATTCTGCCTGTGGTAATAATGAACTCTAATTGACAACACATTCTCTGTGGTCTAAGTAAGACTAGAACATAGGCTTTTAAAACCCAGGCATATGAATATGACCTTAATCACTGGTGAAGGGAAGAAAGCCCCTTTGGCGATAGTTCCAAAGCTTCAGTCCTTGGCTACACATCTTCTCTCATTCTCTTTCTCTACCTCATCCCCCCAAAAGAAAACAATCTCACGCGGAGAACCTGCAGCGAAAGAGTGAGAGTAGGATAAAGAAGAACGTGAAGCCGAAGCAGTGGAGAGCAGAAGCAGTGAAATAAAGTGAATGAATACAGTGGTTTTTTTTTTTCATTACGGAGATGCAGAAGTCTGTGGCCCATGTTTATAGAGGGAGTGTGCGGAGCTAAAAGCTGAAAAGAGCGGCGCTTAGCTCTTTCAACCTCACCTCGGCTCCAGAGAAGCCTGCTCTGACTTTCATCCTTTTTCTGAGGGGTGCTTTGAGAATGGTCTTAAAAAAAAATAATAAAATAAATAAAAAATTTCAGGCAGCAGGGCTTTCACCCGAGTCACACAAAAGAACTCCTCTGTCGCCGCACAGTTTAATGCTGATGGGTAGAAATTACCCATCCTTCTGCACATCTTTGAATGGAGCTTCCCAAGTGTAGAGCTTCATTAAAAAAAATCTAACTTTTGCATATTCTCATGTAGCGTTGTGAGTGCACATTTAAAACAGTAAATTAATTAGTGGGAACTACAATACATTTGTGGTATGTTTCAGAATATATTTTTACATTAATATCCTCATATTACAATCCATTAATTTTTATTCATCCACTTTTTCTAGCCCATTACACATTTATTAGACTTTAAGACTGATTATATATAAATAGTTGTGTACATTTAAGCCACATTCAGCAAGCGGAGTCTCTCAGATCCCACAGCTCCTAAACACCCAATGACACTGGAGCGGTATAATGTTGTGCAGATGTGAATTTAAACTGTCCCCAGATCAGTACGACTGATGTTATGATTGTTGTGTTGATACCGAAGTAACCCTGCTCAACCGAGTATCATTATCCATTCCACTGAACGTCTTTGTACTGGTCTGGTACAGGGCCATGTTGGTTAATGCTGATCTGGTGCCGGTTTATGCTGCTTTATCCTGGTTTGGTGTTGGTTTAAACTTGTTTAGTTCAGGTTTCTAAAGGTTAATTCTGGCCTGATGCTGGATTAAACTGATTTGGTGGTGGTCTTGGGTCAGGATTTGTTGGTCTGTTTGTAGCTGGTTGTGGTCTGATGTATGATTGCTTATTTAACAAGGGGCAGCCCTAGTGGTTAGGGAACTGGGCTTGTAATTGGAAGGCATGTGTGCTCACAGCCCCCTAGTGTTCACTAGTGTGTGTAAATGTGTGTTTCACTGCACGGATTGGTTTAAATACGGAGAACTGTGTGCAAGCACAGTGGCCAATAAAGTAATTCTAATTTGAATGATTTAGTCTTCGCTTGCGCATGACTAGCGTACTAGCTTCTAACACACAGCATATCGCTATCGGAAAACACCATGTATCTCCAAAACTGTTTATTCCACCAGTGTAAAATGTCTTACAAGTTGGAGTACATTTTTTTTAATCTATCTATTAGTCAACTGGATAGATTAGTACAATGGTAGGAGATGGACCGGTTCTGTGAGAATATGCTTGTTTTGTAGGTGAGCAGCTGTACCTGTCCATTCTGGCTTTTCTATCAGGGAAGCTGTTCAGAGCAGATTGCTGCTAAATCAAACCAGGCCCATGATCCTGAAAAACAGAATATTGCAGCTCACAACAAAGTACACTGCAGAGAGTCATGTAGCCTCAGGAGAGGGACGGTTACTCAATACACGGCTGTTTACAGGCTTCTTTTGTAATATGAGAGTGCTAGGATCAGCTAGTGCTGGAATTCAGCCACATTGTTCTAGACTGCAGTCAGTGTGGTATTAATAACAGCTGCTCTTAATTGCAGCTGTGTAATTGCAGCATAATGAGATACATTTCTGGACTGTTTCAGCCACTACCCCTTTATTTCAGCTTAATGACGAGTAACGTTGGAAAAACCAACAGCTGCTACAAAAGAAATGAATCGTCTCCGCTCACAATTGACCCCTCCATCCTCCGCCCACTGACGTGTCCTTTTGCCAAAAAAAACAACCCAACGTTGTGACCTTTTACACACATCATACCAAATATACACTACATGACCAAGAGTTTCTGGACACTGCTAGTAATGAGTCAACTCTGTATCCACTGCTGACACTAGGATTTAATTGCACCCACACAGTAGAATAGAATTTGACATTAGAGAGAGGGACACTGCTGCACATGAGTTTAAGTCACAATGCAGCTTGGCAAGTGTGGGCTAGTATTGGGTATCCATCTCAGAGGAGGTGTGAAAGCCCTTTCAAGGTGTCTGCAAACTTGTGACCATGCAGTGTAAATATGACCTGCCAATTCTGGAGGGTTGAAAATTACTTTTTGAGTGATTAATTGGGTACGTTTGGTAAAATTAGAAGCTAAATAATGAACTGTTGTACAGGATTACGGATTGATTCAGAAGCACATATATGGAGCACAGCTACACAATATATAATTTAAGAGAATAATTTAAGCAGAGGATTGGGAAAAGAGCCACTGGGTAAACCGCAGCTCCAGGAGGGAAGCCGAACCTCAAACAGAATGCAGGGTTTTTTTTCATATATATAAATGACTTAATCCAGAGATTCACTGCAATATATCCAATTATTAAAAATGCAAGTGGAAATCTCTTTGGAAATATGATAATAAAGAAATAATAATCTTTGAAAAGTGTAAGCACATCAGTTTTGCAGTGTACTCAACACAACCTCGGTACTAAAGACGGAGGACTGGCCGTCAGCTTCCAATGTCAGTTGTTAACGAACGTTATCACATTTTCAGGAACAATAATTCAGAAGGCATCCATCATCTCTTCTCTGCAGATGAATCAAATGTCTTCCTGAAAGGCTCCAACATGGACCCCCCATATGTGACGCCATACTGCTGATGAATGTCGGCAAACTCCTACAAGCTGTTTCTTTCTCAGCAAAGTACAACTTGAAAGGCATTGTCTCAACTTGGTTAATCCTTGCTAACCCCACCCCACAAAAAGGAGAGAGACAAAAAAAACAAGTTTTCTTTCCAGTGCGCTCAGCACAAAACCATGATCAATGGTGTCAGATTCAGCCGTTAAGGCTCAAGCTTGAAAGACTGATGAGGATAGGGCCTGAATCAGCAATGATCACTAGCAAGCAACAAGCCTGGGATTGTCCAGTTCTTACGGGGCATCTGCTATAAGTGTGAGTGATTCCCACAGTCAGAAGGCTTTTATTTAATGTACTCTGATTTAACAACAATGTGCAGGGGTTGCAAAAACATCTTAGTATGAGATTTAGTGAGATCTAAAGGCAACTTATATGATTCTAGAGAAGGAATGATCTCACAGGAAAACAAACTGTGTTCATTCAGAAGCTTCACATCTTTTAATAGCGAATGTTATGTTTGAGTAAGAAACAGATTGAAGCTTATTATGGTTGAGAATTGCAGTGGGCAGCTGTACCATTCTTCTTGGACGTTTTCTTGGATTGGACTTGGACTTCTTCTTGAAGTCCTTCTTCCTCTTCTTCTTCGACATCTCGGACCTGGACTTCCTCTTATTCTTCGACTTCTCGGACTTGGACTTCTTCTTAAAGTCCTTCAACTTCTTCTTCTACTTGGACTTCTTCTTGAAATCCTTCTTTGACTTCTCGGACTTGGACTTCCTCTTATTCTTCGACTTCTTCTTGAAATCCTTCTTCCTCTTCTTCGACTTCTTGGACTTGGTGTTCTTCTTCTTCTTAAACTTCAACTTTGAATAGTAACTGTTTAGCTTTGTAGCCCTTTTGGTATACATTGACTTTAAATGGAAATTTAGCTGTCTCCAGTATTTGGAGTAAGATCCACCTTAAGTGCTACCACTTGTGGAGAAAGAATAGAGCAACATCCTCAAAAGTTTTCATGCTTTTTTACCATTCAGAGGTCTCTCCATAAAGTATACAAGATAATAAAAAGACAAGGCTACAAATAAACCATTCATTTATTCACTCATTCATTCACTCATTCTTTCATTTTACCGCTTCATCCTTTTCAGGGTCATGGTTGGTCCGACCCGGAATCATTGGATGCAGGGAAAAGCACTGGAAGAGCCAATCCATCTACCAGCATGTAGGAGGAACTGGCACACCAGGAGGAAACCCACACAACCACAGGGAGAACACACCAAACTCCTTACGGAGAGTCAACTGAGGTAGGTGTTGGACCCACAGCCCCAGGACCGTGGAGCTGTCAGTGATACTATCTATAATATTATATAAGCCTGTGTTCCCTTATCACCGTATTGTGTTGAAAGCCTGGAATTAATAAATTATAAAGTCGATTCAAACATACCATCACAGACTTCACCATAAGACACTCCTTTAGGGATTACGCAGACCGGAGCTCATTCCTTTGAGTTACAGGATTTTCCGTCTGTTTATGAATGCCATGAAGATGAAAGAAATCCAACAAATATTCATGTCGCAGCTCAGGAGGTTGTTGAACGTCGTGATGCTCTTCTGATTGATTTCGTATGGAGGATGAAGCAGAACGAGTGGCTTTTGTTTTGGAAGTTGTTTAGACAGTGTTTTGTGTTGACTGCATTAAAACAACACTACTGTCAGGATTAATCGCAGTAAGCCACCAGCGGTCAGGCAGACAGGCTTTCACTTCAGCTCTCAGAGAAAGCCACACATTAGTCGTTATTGAATGGATTTTATGTGCCATGTTAAATTACCACAATGAAGTGCACAAAAGGCAGATGCCCTGTAAAGCATAATGACATGAATGTAAACGGATTTCACCCTCTCTGTACATTTAATTAATCAAATGAAAGTCTGCTTTAAACAGCCCATTTACTTGCTGTCATTATTTTTTTCTGCCAAGATCCACTTGTGAAGTGTGTATGGTTAGGCATATGCTAAAAAACCTTTGTCCCTGTGTCTGCGTGGGTTTCCTCCGGGTGCTCCGGTTTCCTGCCACAGTCCAAAAACACACATTAGTAGGTGGATTGGCGACTCAAGTGTCCATAGGTGTGAGTGAATGTATATCTGTGTGTGTGTTGCCCTGTGAAGGACTGGTGCCCCCTCCAGGGTGTGTTCCCATCTTGAGCCCAGTGATTCCAGGTAGGCTCTGGACCCCCAAGACCCTGAACTGGATAAGGGTTACAGATAATGAATGAATGAATGAAAAAACCTTTGTAATTAGGGCTGTTAAACTTTTCAAATAATTCACATTGCTGTTATCCAGTTTTCTCCACAGTTTTAGGATGTTTTCACACCTGCACTTTTACAAACTCTGGTTCGTTTTCATCCTTGGTGCGGTTCGTTTGGGCAGATGTGAAAGAAGTAATTACACTCGGATGTGGACTAAAACGACCGCACCAAAACCCTTTAGAGGAGGTGGTCTCTGTCCGGTCCCAGACAAACTTGACTGTGGTTAGTTTTTGGCGAGAATGAGATCTGACCTTGGTCCGACCCAACACTAAAGTGAACACCACAGGTCGGTGCTAAATGGCATTGGTAGCCAGGGTGTGCTTTGCATATAGGACGCAGTAGGCAGGTAAACGGAGAACTGGTTAAAGTTTAGCCACCAATCAGAGTAATGGATCAGAAACACACTAGTCCAGAACACAGGACCTTCTTCTTGTGTTTACATTCTCACGTCCACGTCCGCCTCCGCCAGGTCTGACAGGTGAGAACATTCTCAAATGGTTTGCAGTGACGCTTTTTGGTGGATATTTCAGTGTGTAAAAAAAAAAAAAAAACCAAGGGGAAAATGCTCAAGATTATGAGCTTCTTAACTGAATTGGACCAAAACCAACGAACTACAGGTGTGTTGGTCACCCCCAACCATTTGGCTAAATTTCCCAAAGTCACATGATGCTTCCGAGCTGAGAGGGGTAAGGTCTTCCTCGTCACATGCTTCGTCATGAGTGTGGTACTCAAATCCAATTCTGTTCTGCTTGCCTGTGGTTGGGTCTAACACTTGTTCCAATATCGCTGTTAACAGCAAGTAACAGGACTGGAGGACCTTCTTTTAGGGGGCTCTCAAGAGGCGTATTTGTCTAATGTAGTACCGTGATAAGGCTGATATGGGCATTTAATTAGACATTGCCATAACTTCCCATAGGATGTGGTAGTTATAGTTTGTAAATGCACCTGCATTTAACTGCTGCACTATTTAAGGTATTTTGTTTTGAAAGGGGGTGGCGCGGTGGTGCAGCAGGTAGTGTTTCACTGTCACACAGCTCCTGGGACCTGGAGGTTGTGGGTTCGATTCCTGCTCCGGGTGACTGTCTGTGAGGAGTGTGGTGTGTTCTCCCTGTGTCTGCGTGGGTTTCCTCCGGGTGCTCTGGTTTCCTCCCACAGTCCAAAAACACACGTTGGTAGGTGGATTGGCGACTCAAAAGTGTCCGTAGGTGTGTGTGTGTGTGTGTGTGTTGCCCTGTGAAGGACTGGCGCCCCCTCCAGGGTGTATTCCCGCCTTGCGCCCAATGATTCCAGGTAGGCTCTGGACCCACCGCGACCCTGAACTGGATAAGGGTTACAGATGAATGAATGTTTTGAATGGTCATATGCCAAAGAATTATTTAAAAAATTGCATTCATTTTTTAAAATGTAATTGTGTTACACCACTAACTGTAATTCATTTTCAGTTTTTATCACAGAGAGCTGCTCTGATTGGAGTGAATTTGTTTTGGAAAAACAGTTGCAGGCTAAATCCCTGGATGTGGGTACATTTACTGGTTTTGTGACATCACAAGAACGATGGCTCAGTATGGCTTAGTTTCCATATACGGACTCTATGAACTAAAACCCTTTTTAAACCTGCTTAAACGCCACATCAAACTCCTAATGCGCATACAGGGAGGGAAATAGTGAGGGCGATATTGAGGGGGAAACCTGTTTTTCCAGCATGCAGACCCTTTAAGGTTTAATATTTGAAGACATGGGCAGCTATTCAGATCACTGAAGCGCCTCAGGACACGGGAATAGGCTGCAGCAGCTCTTTCTGAAGACAAACGCTTTCTAGAACATTCCATGAACTGTTTTAAAGAGCACAGGCCTCACCGAGACTATACACTTCTGTGCCGCCCCAGGGAAAAAGTGAGTAGATTATTTCAGTAAGTCACGGCTCTTTAAAGCAGAGCCTCACGATTCATTTAAAGTGTCAAAGCACAGCCCCATAAGGCGGGCCTTCCACACGCGCCTCACACAACACACTCATTTAGACCTACAGTTTGACGCTCCACTGTCTTTAAAGGCAAACGCCATCATTTGTGCTGTGGATGAAAGTAGACTTCAATAAGTGTATTTATTAAAAAAGGATTTTCAAATAAGCCTTCACTTGGTAAGTGGCACCACCTTTAAAGCTATGTATGGAAATGGCTTTTTTATATATAGAAACAAAGGCATGCATAAATTGTGCATTTTTCTTTTCTTTAACTTTCACATCTGTGGCATGAAGTCGATTACTAAAGACAGTAGCGTTCTACTTTGAAAAGAAACAAAAAGACCCACTGGCTCCAAACACTCTTATCACAGAGGACACGAAGCAGATGCTGAAGCAACGTGAGACAATGGATTTTCGGTTCTTTTCCATCGTAATGTCCATGAAGATCAACCATACAATGCAGATGCAGCAGATAGAGATTGTTGTATCGGAAGATAAGAGATCAGTCTAAATATTCTACATTGTAATTTTTATAGTTGATAAAATGCCTGCCTTGTGCTTCCTTTCAGTGGTCATTTTACCAACTATAAGGCACTCTGGCAACCTTTTATTTGATCTCCCGATGGCCACTGAGTACAATACATTCAATTCAGGCTTCGGGAAAATACAGAAAATGTTCCTTGGACACAAAATTACACAAAAGTGTGATTAAGTGTGTTTACCTGCTGCCTTTATTGCAACCATTCCATCCTTATTTATCCACTCCTCCTAATTTGAGTCTTGGAAGTCGATTGTGTTTTCTCTACAACAATCCAAATAATTCCAGTAACAAAAACAGGCACTTCAGCACATCACTCCATATTGCCACACCATTATTAATGAGATCGTCTCCCATAGCAACCTATTTTAAATCTAGCTTGAAATCCTATCCTTTATTTCACCCAGGCATTTGAGTGATTTTCATTCATTATCTGTAACCCTTATCCAGTTCAGGGTCGCGGTGCACCCAGTGATTCCAGGTAGGCTCTGGACCCAAGGTGGGAATACACCCTGGAGGGGGCGCCATTCTTTCACAGAGTAACACACACTCACACCTACGGACACTTTTGAGTCACCAATCCACCTACCAACGTGTGTTTTTGGACTGTGGGAGGAAACCGGAGCACCCGGAGGGAACCCATGCAGACACAGGGAGAACACACCACACTCCTCACAGACAGTCACCCGAAGGAAACCCACGCAGACACAGGGAGAACACACCACACTCCTCACAGACAGTCACCCGGAGGGAACCCACGCAGACACAGGGAGAACACACCACACTCCTCACAGACAGTCACCCAGAGGAAACCTACGCAGACACAGGGAGAACACACCACACTCCTCACAGACAGTCACCTGGAGGAAACCTACGCAGACACAGGGAGAACGTGCCAACTCCTCACAGACAGTCACCCGGAGCGGGAATTGAACCCACAACCTCCAGGTCCCTGGAGCTGTGTGACTGCGACACCTACCTGCTGCACCTGAGTGCCGCCTGAGTGATTTAACCTCTCCGGGATGGTCATCTGTGGATTCTCCTTGTGCAATTTTTCTTTTTTCTTTTTATTTCAGTTTCTAAATAATGACAGATTCTTAATGATAAGTCTTTAGTTACTAATTCCTAAATAATGATTAGTTTTAGTTTTTTTAAAAATATCAGTTCTTGCAACTTGAATATTCCACTCTTTAAAATTTAAATAGCAATTTCACTACGCCTTCTCCTTCTCTCAGGGACTCCCAGTAGGGTTCGCCACAGAGGATAATCCATCTCCATGTCACTGTGTCCTCTGCATCTTCCTCTGTCACACCAACCACCCGCTTGTCCTCCCTCCCCACATCCATAAACCTCATTTTTGGCCTTTCTCTTCTCCTGCTGCTTGGCAGCTTCATCTTCAACATTCTTATCCCCATACACCTCACATCTTTCCTGTGCCCAGGCTCAAACCGCCTCTGTCACCTTGTCTCCAGACTGTCCCACCTGCACTGCTCCCCCTAATATACTCATTTCTAATCCTGTCCATTCTCGTCACATTGCAGTTCCAATGTAAAATTGATGAATACGTTTTTTCAGCCCGAGCTGAATATGTTGTGAGTATCAAACACAGTTCTCTTGCTGGAAGGTTGAGAACAGTCACTCAGTCAAATATATCCAGCTGTGAGCAGCTCTGTGGTCAGAGACTGACCTGCTAAAATGAAGGGTGTATATCCATGGGGTCCATACTCCCTGCATAGTGCACAACACAGAAAATAAAAGTAAATATACTCTGCACAGGCCTCAAAATCTACAGGGAAATGTGAAGTTTAAAGCTGACCAAAATGATTTTCAACATACATGAGTGCAGAAGCCTTTATGACAGGCACTGTGCCCTACGGAGGGTGTAGGGACACATAGGATTTGGCCTAGGCTTTGTCGCAGCGTGGAAACATACCTCACTGACACTCGTTTTCAGACAGTGAGAACTACGGAGCTAATTTTTGAACTAATTTTCAATATTTGAATTATATTTGTCTGAATATATTATAAGGGAGGCACAGTGGCGCAGCAGGTAGTGTCGCAGTCACACAGCTCCAGGGACCTGGAGGTTGTGGGTTTGATTCCTGCTCCGGGTGACTATCTGTGAGGAGTGTGGTGTGTTCTCCCTGTGCCTGCGTGGGTTTCCTCCGGGTGACTGTCTGTGAGGAGTGTGGTGTGTTCTCCCTGTGTCCGCGTGGGTTTCCTTCGGGTGCTCCGGTTTCCTCCTACAGTCCAAAAACACATGTTTGTAGGTGGATTGGCGACTCTAAAGTGTCCGTGTGAGTGAATGTGTGCGTGTGTGTTGCCCTGTGAAGGACTGCCGCCCCCTCCAGGGACCCACCGCGACCCTGAATTGGATAAGCGCTTACAAATAATGATTGAACGAATGAACCTGTTCCACACTCAGCGCAGGGACAGTGGGATCAGAATATTTACTTGTAAACGAGGAAAAGAATGAGACAAAACAATACGTGGCTTGTATCTGTAGTTTCTCACATACTAAAACAAATCAAAGAAAAGGAAAGAAATAATATTATTACTGAAGCTTGTATATAATCTGTGTATGAATAACTCTCTCAGATTCAGACAGAAGTGCAGTAAAAAGCATCGGACGCTAACAGTTTTCCATTCGTTCCTGTGATGAAAATGCTAATGTGGCTAACAGTATATAATGTTTTTTTTTAACCTCCTGACCCACGAAGTGGTGGGCTTCTGTGCTTCTGAGTTTAGAGTCTTCCCCAGCACAGGAAGAGGAGCTGTATATACTGGAACATTGCTGTGAGGATTTGATTACTTTCAGCCACAGGAACTCAAGCGAGGTCATGTACTGATGTGGATCACAAACACAACACAACCCCATCCCAAATGTATTGAATGGACCTCCATCACTCCAGAGAAAAGCTCTGCCACTACGCACTCCAATGCTGGGAGCTTTTTGCCTCTCTAGCCAGCACTTGGCATTGTGCATGGTGACTTTAGACTCATGTGCAGCTACTCCAGTATGTTCCATTTTATTGGTCAATGCTTTTCTATGGAGGTTATGCAAAATGTGTGTACTTTACACAGTACTAGACGAACTATAGCATGCACGCCCCCAATGAAGTGGCCAGTGAGTGTTTTGGCAGCGAGGTGTGTTTTGAGTGATGCATTAATCATGATAGTGGCCTCCCTCCTCACAGCTGACCGTGACTGCTTTTTCATCCTGAATTCTTCATCATAAAATATCCATTCTCTGTCCAAGAGAGATAATGAAAGTGTCAGCATCTCTGCTATCAGATCCTGCTAGATCCATTGCTGTGGCTCTGCCCGAGCCTTAGAATAAGTGACGGTGTGTGGCACATGCTGTAGTTCAATCAGACGTCCGCAGAGCCTAAATGAATGTCATCTGTCACAGTCCAAAGATACGTCTCCATCCTGACATATAGCTCATCGCTATGACTGAATAGCTGGTGACTAGTTCCCTTTATTGGTTTTTACAAAATAAAAGTTATTTTTACATTTTGTTTCATAAAGATCAACTCACATGAGTCCAAGAATCAAATGTCACAGTACTCCCTGAATGAATCCACAGAGCAGGTTCCCCATTTGTTTAACGGAAGTTTATTGCAGAATCTGATACTCCCATGACACTAGGTGGCAGTGTAATGTGGATGCTTTAGACTGGTGTTTCCCTATCTGTGCTATATATATATATCATTTTATCTTACTAATTGCAGCACACCTGATTTCTGGCCCATATAAGGTGGACCTGTGGCTGAGCTGAGGTAGCTAAACCCACCCCAAGTCCAAGGCAAGGCATCATTCAAGGCCAGGTGTGAGCCATTTCTGGGCCAATCATTCATTGCTGTCTGTGTATTAATGTTTGTGGTTAAAGAGCATCAGATCCACCCAGTACCAAAATCTTCTTAGAAAAGTAAGTGCCGACACGCAGCAAAGGCAGAGTAAGTATCTGGCAATGAAAGTAGTGTTTTATTTATACCCTACCTCTTGGAACGGAGTTACACGTCGTAGTCATGAAATGTGGCAAACCTCCAAGAGCCTGACATGTCATCAGCGGCTCTGACAGTCTGCAGTGATATCAGAGGAACAGGACAATGCTGCCACTTAACATTGCATAATACAATGCAAGAATTGTCTTTTTTGTCTCTTGAGCTCCCCCTACCTGCTGCTGAGTATTTCATGACAGTACCGTAAACATGAATTACAGTCTCTCACATATCTTTCTTAAACACGACTGGCTCTCGGGCTAATCACTAATGAGCTAATCCGGCTAATGTTAGCAGGCTCTACCACTCGCCCTCGTTCATCAGTAACTCTCAAAACCCTGATTATAACACTGTCCTCAACAAAGCTTGGGTAACTCTAGCCATTTAATCCACACAGCAACCAGAGGAAAGCACTTATTAAAATGTAAATCAATGTCTAACGCTAAAAAAAGGTTAGCTAATCCGGCTAAAGTTACTCACTACTCAGTACCTCTCAGAAACCTGATTATAACAATTTGTTAACAAAACGTATCACTAACTAACACTGCAACCTACTTCAGCTTGTGTCTGCTTCAGCCCACTCTACTCAATCAGTGATGTTTTATGCTTGTTATGAAGTAATGAGCCATAATACATTGATATTACATTATGCTAAGGTAATACAATTGTTAGCATGCATTTTAAAGGAGAAAATAACTGACATTTGTGGGTTTATTCTGTTGTTTCATACCACTGTGTTTAAAAGGTGCCTATGAAAAATCTCTGTTTAAAGGGCCATATTGACTTCACCCTACCCCTCTTTCCCAAAAAGATTTACACAAAAAGATAGACACCCTACCCCTAGGCCAAAAGGAGGGGTATGTCTAAGTTGTTGGAGCAAGGGTTAAAATCACTCAGATTCAAGCCAATCCCATCCAGAAATGTTTGGCCATTTAATGTAATCTAAGACCTGGACATTGTCAGAGTAATATAGGGTTTAACTTGGGTGTCTCTTTTATATTTTTATTACATAAAATGAATTAAGACATAACTTGTGGGAACTTGTTTGTTCGAGTTTATGAAAAATTGACAATAAAAGGGTAACAACACCAGCTAAAGGTAGACGTGGCTAAAGCTACATGAAGTGGGAAGGTCCTCTATGATTTAGGGTGTAGACTGGGGCAGGGTTCTGCTGGATTGCTTAGTTCATTTCCATAGGGAGAGAGAAACATCCACGTGGCAAGGAGAGCAATGAGGAAATTAGGGAATGTGGCGAGATCTGGTGCAAATGGACATACTCCTAGATGAATATTCCCCAGTATGACTGCAGCATAAGGTGGGTGTTAATTTGGGCAGGGCTCTCTAATTTGCATACCAGGATGTGCCCTCATACTTCTGTATGGAGACACGCCTAGTTGACCCCCTCAGAGGAGCTCGCAGTGGTGGGAATGACATGCGCACACACACACACACACACACACACACACACACACATATTCATTCATTCATTCATCCATTATCTGTAACCCTTATCCAGTTCAGGGTCGCGCTGGAATCATTGGGCGCAAGGTGGGAATACACCCTGGAGGGGGCGCCAGTCCTTCACAGGGCAACACAGACACACACACACATTCACTCACACCTATGGACACTTTTGAGTCGCCAATCCACCTACCAACGTGTGTTTTTGGACCGTGGGAGGAAACCGGAGCACCCGGAGGAAACCCACGCAGACACAGGGAGAACACACCACACTCCTCACAGACAGTCAGTCTTTCCAGAGTGGAAATCAAACCCACAACCTCTCGGCCCCTGGAGCTGTGTGACTGCGACACTACCCGCTGCGCCACCGTACCGCCCACACATAAATATATTTATATTTATTTATTTGACAAATGTATTTGTCATTTGAGGTACAGTTTGGCTCAGTAAAGCACTGTTTAACTAAAGTTATTACAGAATATTTCACTTTTGGCCGTATCACCCCATTTCTCTTGATATTATTAGATAATGGAATTTCACAATAAAAATGTTTTTAATTAATTTATTTATTTAGCTTATGTAAGTGAATGCACTTATTCCACAGTATGAAGCAGAAGCTGGAAGAAGCCAAGAAATAAACAGCCACCTAGCGTTGGATGGCTCTGTGCCAGTGTTTGTCCAGAAGCTAGTCAGCCTTGGATATGTTTAGACAAAAACAGCCTGAGGTCAAAGCATCTGGCCCTGTCACATATCGTCACTGTCTGAAAAACAGCTTCATATCTTTCCACTTTATTTATTTTCCTATACCTTTTGCAAACAGGAGATTAATTTGAATTGTGTGACACTTGAATAGATCTTGATCTTTTTACATTCTTACATTAAAGATACAGAAGGGTTTTGTCTTTTTCTGTAACTGGTGTATTATTGATTGATTGATTGAGTGATTGATTGATTGGAGAGCAATGACAAACACAACATCCTGAGTCGTTAACAGACACAGATACAGTAAATCAGATTACATGCAGAGGGAGATTTTCTTATTTAATTAGATAATTATCCTCCTTGTCTTCTTTACTTTAAAGCAGTGAATACAGCAGCTGGACATTTGATGAACTAATCAGATAAAGACTGATTTATCTGCAAAACATCCCGAGTTGCAGAGAATTCAAAACGCAGCTCCTCTGCATGTCCTTATTCCGGTTTAACAGGACCAGCTGAAAACAGTGCCTTCAGCAATGTGAGGGTTTATCACATTTAAAATATTCTATATACACTGATTTATACACTTAAAAAGTATGCACAGACTATGCATATTACTTATGTATACACACTGTTTTCATGTATACATACACAGTTTAAAAGGTTTCCTCCGGGTGACTGTTTGTGAGGAGTGTGGTGTGTTCTCCCTGTGTTCGCGTGGGTTTCCTCTGGGTGACTGTCTGTTAGGAGTGTGGTGTGTTCTCCCTGTGTCTGCGTGGGTTTCCTCCGGGTGACTGTTTGTGAGGAGTGTGGTGTGTTCTCCTTGTGTTCGCATGGGTTTCCTCCGGGTGACTGTCTGTGAGGAGTGTGGTGTGTTCTCCCTGTGTCTGCGTGGGTTTCCTCCGGGTGACTGTCTGTGAGGAGTGTGGTGTGTTCTCCCTGTGTCTGCGTGGGTTTCCTCCGGGTGACTGTCTTTGAGGAGTGTGGTGTGTTCTCCCTGTGTCTGCGTGGGTTTCCTCCGGGTGACTGTCTGTGAGGAGTGTGGTGTGTTCTCTCTGTGTCTGCGTGGGTTTCCTCCGGGTGCTCCTGTTTCCTCTCACAGTCTAAAAACACACGTTGGTAGGTGGATTGGCGACTCAAGTGTCCATAGGTGTGAGTGAATGTGTGTGTGTTACCCTGTGAAGGACTGGCGCCCCCTCCAGGGTGTATTCCCTCCTTGCGCCCAATGATTCTAGGTAGGCATTTGGATCCACCGCGACCGTGAACTGGATAAGGGTTGCAGATAATGAATGAATTTGAATTTTAACTCGCATTACCACATCAATATCCACATTTACTGCACACATCATTTACCTACTCTCAGTGTAAACGTGTTATTGTTTTTAGAACAAGTGGCTGTTGTGTCTAGGAGAGCGCAGTGCAGATGCTCCCCCATAGCGAGGCCTGACCGTGCGGCTAGCGGCCTTTAAACTGAGCTGTGTCTCTGCGCCGTGGAGAAGCCGAGCACAGGGACCTGGATGATGTTATCTGGGCCGTTCAATTGAGCACAATCAAATATTTATGACAACGGAAGCAGCGTTATCAGAGTGTTGGTGTAATTAGACATGGGGAGATATGACGACCCCTGCTCTGGGAGGTGGGGGAGTACAGTAGAACGTGGATAAAATCTTTCCCAGAAGATGTCTGCTAGTGGCTCCTTATTGAAACATCATCCCTGTCACACTGACAACTTTCTTTCAAACCACTGCTTAAAATGCCACCAGAGCTTTTCTCTCTCTGTCTTTTTTCCCTCCAGAGCTTTATGTTAATTGTTGATGAGAAGATTGGGATGTGAATTATAATATGAGGTCGAGAGAGAGAGAGAGAGAGAGAGAGAGAGAGAGAGAGAGAGAGAGAGAGAGAGAGAGAGAGAGAGAGAGAGAGAGAGAGAGAGAGAGAGAGAGAGAGAGAGAGAGAGAGAGAGAGAGAGAGAGAGAGAGAGAGAGAGAGAGAGAGAGAGAGAGAGAGAGAGAGAGAGAGAGAGAGAGAGAGAGAGAGAGAGAGAGAGAGAGTGTGGGGGGGAGTCTATCAACCTCCAACCACTGTGATAAAAACAAAAGAGGGCCAGCAGTGATTACCATTGATTGCAGACTGATTGATTGACTGACCCAGATTTTGAATCAAACCATTTTAATCAGCCAAGTGGCTGCCTGCCTGTCAAGGAAGTGTCTTAAAGTGTGTGTGTGTTTATTCTTCATTAATTAAAAGTGTGACTCTAGAGTATAGTGACCTAAATCTACAGGGATGCACCAGTCTGGCTGTGAGTAAAAATACACAGCGCTTCTCTGCTAATCCATACATTCATTTGCCGTTACAGATGTAAGCAGAGTACGCTACTGCAACACCAGTACGCAAGTTTTAGTCCTCTTTACTTTTTAAGTGTAGTCTTGTTTTCTTTGATCACATACACTATGTTTGCATACTTTTTTTTAGGAAGCAGAATATGCATATTAGTTTTTTAAAATTATGCACAAAACATGCGTGGCACCCTTTTAAATAGTATGCACTGAGCCCTAAACTCACCCACACATTTTTCTAGTTTGTGCACCTTTTGATTGTTTGCCATGGGAACAAAATTACTTTAGTTATATATATTTTTTAAACACCCTTTCCACCATGCTAAGTAATATTCATTATCTGTAACCCTTATCCAGTTCAGGGTCACGGTGCGTCCAGAGCCTACCTGGAATCATTGGATACAAGGTGGGAATACACCCTGGAGGGGGCACCAGTCCTTCACAGGGCAACTCACACACACACACCTACGGACACTTTTGAATCGCCAATCCATCTACCGACGTGTGTTTTTGGACTGTGGGAGAAAACCGGAGCACCCGGAGGAAACCCACGCAGACACAGGGAGAACACACCACACTCCTCACAGACAGTCACCCGGAGGAAACCCACGCAGACACAGGGAGAACACACCACACTCCTCACAGACAGTCACCCGGAGGAAACCCACGCAGACACAGGGAGAACACACCACGCTCCTCACAGACAGTCACCCGGAGGAAACCCACGCAGACACAGGGAGAACACACCACACTCCTCACAGACAGTCACCCGGAGGAAACCCACGCAGACACAGGGAGAACACACCACACTCCTCACAGACAGTCACCCGGAGGAAACCCACGCAGACACAGGGAGAACACACCACGCTCCTCTCAGACAGTCACCCGGAAGAAACCCACGCAGACACAGGGAGAACACACCACGCTCCTCACAGACAGTCACCCGGAGCGGGAATCGAACCCACAACCTCCAGGCCCCTGGATTTCAGCACAGTGCTGTCCAAATGAATGAAACTAGAGGGAGCAAATCATAACTAGTGTTCCCTTAAGTTAAATCATAGGCTACAAAGGTTTGCTGAGCATTGGAAAATGTTGATGAGCACGCCAGCGCCTCCTACTTTGAATTTCACCCTCAAAGCACTGTGTTGCTTTAGAAAATTGAATTCAATTTGTTTCCTACTCTAAACTCTAGCCCAAATTTGCTCCTGGTTCCCTGCAGATGTTTACGTCTGGACCCAGGAGACTTTGGCTAAAAGTGCTGTGAATGGACTGCAACCGGAGCTCTGATGGCTCTGGAGCATTTTGGGAGCATTATAAGGCGAGCCAAGAAGACGAAGAAGAGAAAGTAATGGAGAATAGGGCTTTTAACAAAGCAATCAGTGCGCACCACAGATCGACCCATGTGTCAATACATTGGACTGTCAGCTAGCACAGAAGGAAGCAACACACACACAGGAGAGACATAAGGACACCACTTGGCTCTCACTAATAGGATGGAAGCCGCACACCAATGGCCTCTTCAAGGTCACTGCAACCCCAGCAGTAGATAAAGCACCATCCGTCCAGCTCTGGGACATGTGCTAGAATTAGGATCTGTTTACCCTGCAGCTCCAGATTATCATAGTTGCATTATATGACTACTAATGGGAGTGGTGAAAAATGAGATGTCTGCTGAGGGTGGGAAGGCAGCGCAGGCTAATGAGGCATGATGAAGCATTGATCACGCAATATCAATGTGGCCCCAAAAATCCGAAGGCAGACATGGACTAATGGCCCCAATATAATGATACGTCTAGGCCCAGGATGCAGTGGGCCTCCAGCTTCATCCAGAACTGGACCAGGACATTGTTGGCTTGGCCTTGATTGGGATCTGCCAGTTGTAGTTCAACAAATACACTGCAGTTGCTCTCCATGTGTTGCTCTGCATACATTGTTTGCCCCATTTCACCCTGTTCTTCAATGGCCAGGGCACTCCGAGGACCACCAAATCATTCTCAATGCTGCAGTGACACTGACAGGGGGGTGATGTGTTGGTGTGTGTTGCGTTGGTAGTAGTGGATCAGACACAGCAGTGTTGCTTGAGTTTTCAAACCCCTTTGGGTCACTCCAAATGGTGAATGGACGATATGTTTTTTTTTGCACACTCCATTAGCACTGCTGTGTCTGATCCACTTATATCAGGGCAACACACACAAACACACCACACCACCCAAATCATACCTGCTCTGTGGTTTTCTGATCATTCACTCTCTTACAACAACAGGTTGAAAGAAGGTAAACCACTGTAGAACTACAAAGTGTGTGGTGAGTGGAGCTGGATAGTGATTGTAGAAACAAGGAGGTGGTCATAAGGTAACGGCTGATCAGTGTATGTCCACAGCATTGTGCTTCTATTGTGAACACACAATATACTCTCCCTTAAAAGCATGAAAAGTAATGAGATGACTCTGGATAAGCTGCATGTGAGTCTATGGTCAGCATGTCCAATGGCAAGTGTTAGATTAAAGGGTACAAAGCCCACCAGCGTTGGGCCGTGGAGCAGTGGAACTGCATTTTTGAATTGATGTCACTACATGCAGTACGTTTGGGGTGAGGTTGGAGTGGGGTTTGTGATCCAGAACTAACCCTTCAGCATCAGAACCTGACCTCACTTTTTTAACCATATATCTGTGTTCTGAATGCAATCAAAGCTTGTGTTAAGCTTGTCCAACCTGGCAACCGTCGCTATGAAAGAAGGTGTTTGTGGGTCAGTGCGATTCAGGGCAATTCAGAGAGTCTGAACATTTCTGAAAGGGTTTTCATTCAGCTTGGCTTTCCAGCAGAAAGTCATTCGCTAGGTGTGTGTCTTTTACCTCTCTCTCTCTCACACACACACACACACACACATCTCCCTCGGCCTGCTGCATGCAGAGACAGAAGCACTGCTGCTTTTTGAGCTGATTCTCTTCTCTGCACCTCTCCTCTCCTGGGGCTTCCGCTCATATCCTCACAGCCTTTGTGTCTGTGCTTTGCCACTCTTCTTTGTTCTCTGCTTTCTTTTCTTTCTTTTTTTTCCCCGCCCTTTCCTTTCTTCTTGTTTTCCTTTCTTCCCTTTAAACTCTGTCTATCTGCACTGACCATCAAACGCTTTGGGACACCTTGCCTTTTGTTTCTTAGGAATTTGATTTTCTCTCTATACATTTTCCAACTTTGATTCTCCGTGTGCAGCAGGCACAGAGACTGTCATAAAATATTTACGGGATTTTTGTAATAGCCTTTTCTTAAAACAAACCTTATTGTATTTTGCAGTATGTAAGTTATTGCAAGTTCCCTGTCCTTTAGAAAACAGTTACGGTCACTGTCCCTCGGCTCCGGGGGCCTGGGACTATGGGTTCAGTCTTTATCAAGTCCTGTTCCGGGTGACTGTCTGTGAGGAGTGTGGTGTGTTCTCCCTGTGTCTGCGTGGGTTTCCTCCGGGTGACTGTCTGTGAGGAGTGTGGTGTGTTCTCCCTGTGTCTGCGTGGGTTTCCGCCGGGTGACTGTCTGTGAGGAGTGTGGTGTGTTCCCCCTGTGTCTGCGTGGGTTTCCTCCGGGTGACTGTCTGTGAGGAGTGTGGTGTGTTCTGCCTGTGTTCGCGTGGGTTTCCTCCGGGTGACTGTCTGTGAGGAGTGTGGTGTGTTCTCCCTGTGTCTTCGTGGGTTTCCTCCGGGTGACTGTCTGTCTGTGAGGAGTGTGGTGTGTTCTCCCTGTGTCTGCGTGGGTTTCCTCCGGGTGACTGTCTGTGAGGAGTGTGGTGTGTTCTCCCTGTGTCTGTGTGGGTTTCCTCCGGGTGCTCTGGTTTCCGCCCATGGGCCAAAAAAAGAAAAAACACATTAGTAGGTGGATTGGCGACTCAAAAGTGTCTATAGGTGTGTGTGTCTGTTTTGCCCCGTGAAGGACTGGCACCCCCTGCAGGGTGTGTTCCTGTCTTGCGCCCAATTAATCCCGGTGGGCTTCTGACCCACCGCGACCCTGAACTGGAAGAATGAATGTTATAAATATGTATTTATGAATATAAATTGCGATTCAGATTCATGGAGCGATTGAGCTCTACTCATCACCAATAGGGTGAACCGGAGTGTTTCTGATCTAATGATTATGTGGATGAAAGCGTGAAAGCAGTCAGATCCACAAAGCAATGTTCCAGCATCTTCCATAAAGCCTCCGCAAGAGTAAAGGAGCATTACTGTTTACAAGGAGGATTATTAATACCTAGTATTTCATTAGCAGGTCTATATCTACACAGCAAATGGGCACATGCAGTTCCTCCAGTTGTGGAGCTCACCTGGGTAAATGCGACCCCTCCCCCCCCCCTCAAATTTGTCATGAAAAGTCTTTGTTCTTTGTGTATTTGTGGAAGAAAAGGAGGTTCTTTGTGCCTCTACAACAACCAAACACTGCTGAACAGCAAAGGGACTGTTCTTCCAGGCATCCCAATTTACCCAAGGTTGTTTACCGCATCACATCACTCACTATTTGCTCATACAGAATGAGCCCATCTCCAGCAGGCTCGTATTCGAGGAAATCCGAGGGGTCCGTACCCACACACTCCAGCTTTAATGAAACCCACTCGAAAAATGTCACCATGTTCTGCTTGACATTTTCAGCATGGGGCAGCTTTGGCCAATTCATAGCGTGGCTACTTGCCCTGCTTCTGGGCAATTAGAAATTGCATTAACAATTATTTTGGGCAAAATTGCACCGGAATGCCATGCCAAAATTACTAAAAGCCAGTCCAAATTCGCCCAGATTTAGATTTACATTACTGCATTATGCTGTTCAAAACGGCGACTTGCTGCTGGCCAAGAACCTGGTAAAATTTGTAGCACATGTTATTTTATTTATTTTTATTCAGGATTATATGTAAAAATGTTTTGGAAGTTCTGACTAATCTGGATTGACATGTGTTCTGCCTATAGTCATGCTTCTGCACCACCATTTTTATTAAGCACATTCAGCAGAGATTGACATACAAATATCAGTTAAAATGTAATAAGTCTTTGATGTTTTAAATATAAAAAAATGTAGCCTTGATTTGCTCGATGGCTAATGTGGTGTAACTGTAGACGCCAAATCAGATGTCTATTTAATTAGTAAACTACCAGAAATATATTTGGCTAAATTGAGGCTTAGCTAACTTAGCTAACTTAGCTTGCTAATGCTAATCTTATGATTCACTTAAAATTGTATTCCTCTTTCACGCCTGAGAATTTCTATAGAAACACTAGAGTATCGAGTCCAGAGATGTCCTGTAGTGGTCGTTCACACATGCAACCCACAGCGGGAGATTTTCTGCATCAGACATGCTTGCAGTGGAAAATGAAGCACATGCTTTAAGGCAGTGCCTGTACAGCACGTGCAGAACATTTCCCAACTCATTATTATATACTTTTAGGTCTATTTTAGTCTGCGATTAATATTCTAGCTCTCATTTGCACAGGAAGAATGTCCAATTCATCAACACCGTTAATCCTTACCAACTTCCCCCCAGAGGCCCATTCTCTAAACTAAAGACTGACAGGAGCTGTTAGCCTCTTTCTAATATTAATATAATGAGTTAGCTAACTATGTGTTAGCCAGTTAACCACTCTTTTACCATTTAAATAAATGAGTTGACTAGCTAAAGTCAAAGGTTAGCAAACTAATTCCGCTAATGTTCATCCAGTGAATTAGCTAGCTAATGTTTAACTAATTATTATAAAAAATGTATAATACTGTGAGGCAAACCCGTGTGCCTAGTACGCAATGATTTAGCCATGATACCAACACTGTGACTAGACTTCCTGTGTAGTGTATCTATGTGCTCCTTGGATATTTCCAGGTGAAGAGAGAATGTTGTTTTCTCTTACACCACATTCTGTGTGTTTTTATGTGTCTGTGCTCTTCAGGCATTTCCAGGTGAGACGAAAAATATTTTTGCAAATTACAAGGGGAGCGGAATATGCAAATATTCTGGCGTTTACTGTTATTGCAATTTCCCTTCTCCAAATACCTGTGTCGTCTTTTCATCCACTCCCCAATCTTTTCATTACACAAATTAAATGAAAGAGATGAATAGTGGCTGCCAGTGGAGTGTGCCTAGCCCTCCAGTGCAATTCTGCCATTCTACGCACCGCTGTGTGAGTATTAAATACATTTGCATATTCATGCCGTTTGAGTCCTTGGATATACGTGCACCGAGAGAGAAGTGATAACTCGTCAAAGTAGGGCAACAGCTACACCTGCTCTCCAGAAAGCAGCACAATGGCCATCACTACAGCGAACCGTAAAATCCTGAAGCTTTATCGAGCCCGCGCTTAGCGCTGTTATTGGATTAACACTGCATACGGACAGGTCTCCATTGAGCCACTAGCATTCATAGCCTGCTGTTTGAGGGATAGGGACGGAGACGGAGAATGGGACAGGGCTTTCACAAAGGGAGATATCTGTGTTTACAAACGCGACATGACATCACATGACTGTCAATGAGATTAGCTTTCCAATCAGTTCTGTAAATGAATTAGAGTGAGAGCTAATGACGCACATAAGGTAAAACAGAGAAACAGGCCCCAGGTTAAACTCCATCTGAAATCAAAATGGACAGATTTATTTATTTATGAACCCTTATTAAAACGTCCCTGGTCACGTGATGGGAACCACTCCCTTATTGTAACTAACAAACGCATAATATTAAAAAAGTAAAGAACAAAAATCAAGATCCATGGGTTTCTTTGGACGACAAGGATACAGCTCTGTCTCTCAAACACGACAAAGAAACACAAGCAGGAATTCTCAAGGACAACGTGCTTAAGCCCTTATAAGTGGCCTGTGCAATGTTTACGAACTCATCTGTTTCCTTTAGCCAGTTCTGCTTTAACAGCCCCTGTGTGTGAGTTATCTGCTTTAATTAAAAACAGCACTCGCAGCTAAACAAGTAATCAATGACCTTCAGAGCTCTGTCGATGGGGTTCAGCTCAGTATGACTGACGTGAGCAACTCCTTCCAGCCACAGGCAGCAGACGTGAGGCCTTCCGAGAGTTATGGAGATGGAGATGTTGTGTTCAGAGTTGCTGTGTTTGTGGATCTGTAGACAGAGCTGAGTTACAGCTGGGCTAACGTCACATTCTTAAAAGTGCTGAGGGATGAGGGTCTTTGGAGCCTGGGGGGGATTCTGCTGCTGTTGCGATGAGTATGTCAGCCCTAAGCCAAGCAGGCGCCAGTCAGCCTTCACCCACACTGATTATTCCCCTGTTCCACTTCGAAAAAACAAAGATGGATGCAGGTGGAACCAAGACACACATCTGTCTGTCAGAATCACTGATTCGAGGCCCTATATGATGCTTTCCATCCAAGTTCATGGAAGTGAGTGTGTGGGGTTGTGAGTTTTTGGGGCAAAAATGGAGTAGAAATGCATTTAAACCCATAATAACGGGACCTGAATTTGATAAGTGCCTTTTACAAGTCTTCTTACATCTTTTGCGAGTGGATCGTTGGTCCAACTTTGAGACAGTAGCTCATCTGTTGCTGCACAGTTTGCGTTAGCCGTCTCCTAGTTCAGCAGTGGACACTGGACGCCGAATGACACTGAGGGCTCTGAAAACTCTAGCAGCCCTGCCGTGTCTGATCCACTCGTCAGTGTCACTGCAGTGCTGAGAATGATCTATCACCCAAATCATATTTCTGCAGTGGTCCTGTGCACCATTGAAGAGCACTGAAATAGGGATAAGAAAGTATGCAGAAAAACAGGTGGACTACAGTCTGTAACTACAAAGTGCTCATGTGGCCAATGAAGCTGATAAAATGGACAATGAGTGCAGGTACAATGTAGTGTTCGTAATCCAGTAATCGGTCAGTGTAAATCTTACTTGACGTCATCCCACACCTGGACCAGATTTGTTTCACAACACCCCTGACATCTGGTCTGATAAGGAGGCATGCAGCAATAAGGGTATGTTATATTTGATTAGCCACATTTACTTTTATATTTAGCCTTCTGGTTCTTACAAAGACTGATCACAGGTTTTAAATTCTTTTTTTTTTAATATAACAAATTAAATGTAATAATAGATCTATAAAAACAAATCAAATTAATACCAATAAACAAATTATTGTTAACTTGAAGCAAAGAATTAAACACTATAAAGACCAATAGACCTTAAGAAATGTAACTATTCAACAGTAATACAGAAATAAGAGCTTCAGCTCTGCCTTTATGCTGCTCCACACTGTCAGTGGTGGAAGAATCTAAGCCCAATTATTTATTCATTCATTCATTCATTATCTGTAAGCGCTTATCCAGTTCAGGGTCATGGTGGGTCCAGAGCCTACCTGGAATCATTGGGCGCAAGGCGGGAATACACCCTGGAGGGGGCGCCAGTGCTTCACAGGGCAACACACACACTCACACATTCACTCACACCTACGGACACTTTTGAGTCGCCAGTTCACCTAGCAACGTGTGTTTTTGGACTGTGGGAGGAAACCGGAGCACCCGGAGGAAACCCACACAGACACAGGGAGAACACACCACACTCCTCGCAGACAGTCACCCGAAGGACACCCAGGCAGACACAGGGAAAACACACCACACTCCGCACAGACAGTCACCCGGAGGAAACCCACGCAGACACAGAGAGAACACACCACACTCCCCACAGACAGTCACCCGGAGGAAACCCACGCAGACACAGGGAGAACACACCACACTCCTCACAGACAGTCACCCGGAGGAAACCCACGTAGACAGAGAGAACACACCACACTCCTCACAGAAAGTCACCCGGAGGAAACCCACGCAGATACAGGGAGAACACACCACACTCCTCACAGACAGTCACCCGGAGGAAACCCACGCAGACACAGGGAGAACACACCACACTCCTCACAGACGGTCACCTGGAGGAAACCCACGCAGACACAGGGAGAACACACCACACTCCTCACAGATGGTCACCCGGAGGAAACCCACGCAGACACAGGGAGAACACATCACACTGCTCACAGACAGTCTTTTGTTCTTTAAAAAAAATCAGTCGATACCAATATGATTCTGATTTAATCGTGCATCACTACAAACAAGTTGAAGCTGTGGCTGAGTCTAAGCAGCCAAACTCACCTTGAGTCAACACCATTGTTCAACACCAAGAAGTGGGCCATTAGAGATTTGAAGATATGGGTCAAACATCCATTGCTACCTGATTAAAAGCTGTTTCTGCAGCAAAGAGGGGACCATCTACGTTCTGATTTCAGAAGAAACATTGAGCGACCACTTGGTCATTCCGTGTTGAAGATAGATATATGACCCTGTGTTCTGACAATGCACAGAAGCCCACTTTGTGTGTGGTCGACCATGTGCGAGCGTAATGGTGAAACCTGCACTCAGCTAATTACTGGATGTTTACACACTGGAGCTTTTCAGGTCAGACCCATGCCGAGTGAACAAAGCCTCACCTGTAATTTTCCCAGCATTCTCCTGCGTAATGAAACCTGCTTCTCATGAATGGTGTGTGAGGTAGAGGAGGGGAGATGTTTGTTGGGGTAATGTGTAACCCACCCCTTTGCCCCCCCCTCCTCCTTCCCCTTCCTCTCTCTTTTTCTTTTTCCCTTTCCCAGTCTCTATGTGCATCATTGAGTCAAAGGAGGCAGGGAAGGTAGGGAAGGCAGGAAGTAGCCTCAGGTGCTGTCTCGGAGGCATCCCAAAGTGCTAATTATACTTCAAAGCAGAGGATATCATCCTTCTTCTGCAGGCAGGCGGAGAGGTGAAGAGCCCCCCGCCCCACTCCACTTCTCTCTATCTCAGCATTTCTTTCTCTCCACCAGCAGTGAAGCCTCGCCGCTATTAAAGCATGTGACATCTGGGGAGCAACAGAGGGAGATGAGGCAAAACGAAGGCAGTCAGACCCCCATATACTCTCACGCACACTCTCCCTTAAGTCACAATTGATGGTAATAATGCGCCTGCACACCAGGGCCAGCGTCAAAGAGAACGTTCCTCACAGTGGAAGCTGGTGTCTCTTCACCGTGCCTCACTACCTTTTATATCCCAGTAATAAAAGCTTCTGTGCCGCCTTGGAAAACAAGGTCCCTCTTTTGTTTTTAGGGCCAATTTAGCAGCCCCTGCTCCGTGCATCCTCTTTATTGCTCTGCTACAGGAGGCAAGCTGCGGAAGAGCGGGATGCCGGGACAGCCCATGAATAGCAGATGAGTCCTGAGCAGTTCACAAGCAAAGACAAAACACTCAGGTATGGCTTTTTTAAAGCTGTTTTAAAGCTTCACTTGCAGGTCAGTTGGTGGAAAACAAAAAATTGTTAGCTTCATTTTAAAAAACGAAGGTAATGTAGGGCTGGCCACGAATGTTTGGATATTTATTCATTGTGTAGGAATCCGGTTTTTAATTTTGAGATTTGGATATTCATTTTTTTGGATGAATGTGCCAATAAAGGTAACCCTCCACGGCACATGAATTCAGCCATGTCAAAATAAAAGTCAGCATGCTACAGCAACCTACTTACAATGAAGCATGGCAAAGCTACAGTTCGTAATGTCAGCATTACACCTCAAATTAGAACACCTCCATGTAGCTCTGGTTTATTCGTGTACCCTCTATGTCCTTAGCGAGCAGAGCCATACTGGGTGGCGCAGTGACCCCTTAATTTTAAATCTGGCTGTGCTGATTTACTGAGCAATAAGGCTGACCCAAAGTATTCGGGTATTCAGATATTTGTTCTTTGGGTATGTTTCTAATTTTGAGATTTGGATATCAGTTTTTGGGATAAATGTGGCTAACAATAAAGGCAACACTTCACCACATTTAGGAACCAGCAGGTAAAACAGTGCTCTTCCCACTCCACCCCTATTCAGGCTCATCAACATAAAAGTCTTAGTGCAAGTGAAGCCTAAAACTCAGTCATATAAAGCAGGCTAACATGCTAAAACTGCACACTTACAACAAAGCGAGGCAATCCCACAGTTCATTTTGAGAGCTTTGTGCATGAAATTAGAGCACATCTGCTGTTAAATTGTGTAAACTGTCTGTGCCTTCAGTTAGCAAGCTAGTTAGCAGGTTAGTGAGCTAGTTAGCAGGTTAGCTAGCGAAGCAGCGCAGCCTGGAGGGAGGGGTATTGTTAATGACAATCCGTAAGCAGATTTTGTTAATGATAACAATATACACCACCTTACTCCCTGAATAATCACAGAATATCACGGCCAAAGCTCCTAAGCCCTAAAAATGGTATTCTGGACAACCCTAGTAATGTCCAAAGGTTAATAGACACTCCTTCTAATGAGTGAGTTCAGCCACTTCAATATGCATTCTGCAGCAGTCTGAGGTCACCATTACCTATGCAAAGAGAGGGCTAGAATAGTTTAAAGCCCCCCAGCCTTGCACTATGTAGTAGAGGAACTGATTTTGTTTGTGGGACCAGTCACAGAGAAGCCAACCTCAAGACCTTTTAAGTTTTTATGGCTGAATGCCTTTAGTTCATCACAGCAGTGTTCAAACACCTAGCCTTCTAAGAAAAGCAGTATTACAGTTGTAAAGAGGGACAAACTACCTATTAATATGCTTCATTTCAGTAAACATTTTGGGTAAGCATGTGTCAGCACACTTTTGGCCATATAGTGTATAAGAGAAGGGGTCTGCTATTCAGTAGCTGCTGTTATGGGTGGAGCTATAGTTGCAGTATCTATAGAGTGAAGCTGAAGTTGGGTCAGTGTTGCTTGGTTACACAAGGACTCTCAGATAAGTAACTGGTGGCACCTACAATACAACACAGTACACTGTCAGAAAAAAACTGTGGTTGTGGTGGTACCCTCAAGTGTACATGTTATGTTAGGGAACATAACTGTAACTTATTCTATTTTAATTTTACATCTACACACAGGCTTATTATTATTATAATTATTATTATTGCTCCTCTATATTGTGATGTAAGAGGAGGCAGGCTGTGATGATGTACACTTCATGAAAAGCAAATTAGCCATTCACCCACGGAGAGACAAAATGCACAGTTATAGCTGTTCTGAGGATGGAATGCAGAGTCCTGTCAGATATGGGGTAAAATGGCACTTAATATGCTTAAGTACTCTCAGATAATGGTTCCCTGGGCTTCTGCAGTTACTGCAAAACAGTACTTTACTGTGAGTGGAAAAGTTGTCATAGGGCAAATGTAAAAATGCATACCCCACAATTCTTAGTCTTTCATTTTATTTAATAAGAATTTGCACTGAAAATACCAAAACACTTGGGTAACTGTACTTCAGTTCTGTACTTAAATATTACTTTGGAAGTAATGGACTAGTGATAGTACTAATACCGAATGTAAATACACATACTACTGAAGAATTACTGAATTGGCACCTACACAGCCTGGTCTCCAAGTGAATTTGCTCGTATTTGACCAAAAGTGCTTTAATTTAGGGAAGTAGTTCCACTGGGGGAGCTCACTTGGTGAACATAAAAATAACTGTTATAGTAAAAATATATATTGTAGAGTAGCTAGAAATTGTAAGAGTATTGTTCATTCATTCATTCATTCATTCATTATCTGTAACCCTTATCCAGTTCAGGGTCACAGTGGGTCCAGAGACTACCTGGAATCATTGGGCGCAAGGCAGGAATACACCCTGGAGGGGGCACCAGTCCTTCACAGGCCAACACACACACTCACACATTCACTCACACACTCACACCTACGGACACTTTTGAGTCTCCAATCCACCTACCAACGTGTGTTTTTGGACTGTGGGAGCACCCGGAGGAAATCCACACAGACACAGGGAGAACACACCACACTCCTCACAGACAGTCACCCGGAGGAAACTCACTCAGACACAGAGAGAACACACCACACTCCTCACAGACAGTCACACGGAGGAAACCCACTCAGACACAGGGAGAACACACCACACTCCTCACAGACAGTCACCCGGAGGAAACTCACTCAGACACAGGGAGAACACACCACACTCCTCACAGACAGTCACACGGAGGAAACCCACTCAGACACAGGGAGAACACACCACACTCCTCACAGACAGTCACCAAGAGGAAACCCACACAGACACAGGGAGAACACACCACACTCCACACAGACAGTCACCCGGAGGAAACCCACACAGACACAGGGAGAACACACCAACTCCTCACAGACAGTCACCCGGAGCGGGAAACGAACCCACAACTTCCAGGTCCCTGGAGCTGTGTGACTGTGACACTACCTGCTGCACCACCCAAAAAAACTTTAGAATAATATGACTCAAGTAAAAGTAAAAATGTAGTCACCCAATTAATTACTTGAGTAAGAGTAAAAAGTACTAAGTGAAAAATCTACTCAAGTACTGAGTAACTGCAGAGTAAACTGTTTGTTGCACAAAAATATAAAACAGCAATGAGCAAATTCAGAGCCGGAGAATATCTCTTTAACAATTTAACAATTTTTTAACAATTAAAACAATAATAGATTAAATATTTATAAAGTAACAAATTAAATTCAGCCACAATAACTTAATAACAAAACAATGGGCTCAGTAGGTAGAGGTTACAAAGAATAAGAACAAGAAGAAAAAGGGTTTGATTGGTGAAATAGAGTCAAACATTGTTAATGGTTACATTTGATTGGTGAGACACAGTCATGTGACAGAGTCTCTGTTGGAAGACAAAACAAAACATAGAGATCGTAACTTGGACGGATCGATAAAAATAAGTAGCGAGCAGAATGTAGCTCAATGTAATTGAGTAAATGTACTGCTTCTTCTTCACAAATATTCTCAAGTAAAAGCAAAAACTATGCTGCATTAAAACTACTCTTATAAGTACAATTTATCCAAAAAGTTACTTAAGTAAATGTAACAGAGTAAATTTATGGCCCCATCCAGGGTGTATTCCCTCCTTGCGCCCAGTGATTCCAGGTAGGCTCTGGACCCACCGCGACCCTGAACTGGACAAGGGTTACAGACAATGAATAATGAATGAATGAATGTATTCTGTGTATGTTGTTTGAAACAAAAACACACAAATAAAGTTCACTTAGAAACTTAGAAGTTGTAAAACTTTCAGTGTGTGCCGTGTTATCTGCGCCGTCTTTTATAGTATCTGTTTAGAGCTTTGAAACATGGTCTCGATGAATAAAATGTGTTTATGCAACAAACTCTATGAAAAAATAGCTGAAAATAAATAAAGGACTTGAGAGGGTTATTTTAAGGTCACTGGAAAAATATTCATGAATTACATGTAGAATGTGAACTTGCCCAGAAACTCATTTGAAAGTCATATTTCTTTTGTATTTGTTCAATGGAGTATTTAGCTCTGGAGAGTGGTTTCGTGATTGTTTTGATGAGGTGGGAGGTTCAGGGAGCGCGTAGGTTACAGTTGTAGAGTGGCTCGCAATTATTTAACATTATCCGCTTTGCTTTGCCACTGACCTGAGACCTGTTTCTCTATTTTTCTTCTTCCAGTATTGTTTTAGAGGCTGAGGGAAGGAATATGTCCTAGTTTCAAATGTTCCAGTCTGTTCAGACATTGCATGTCCAATACTACACACTCCCTATAATCCAGGTGTTTAAGGTGCACACACAGCTTGTTTAATCTATGCAAAATTATGAAATTAAGTGGAATATTCTGGATCAGCTGCACACGGGCTTAGAGTCATTAATCCATTCATTCATTCATTGATCAGATTGAGGGTCACTGGGCACAAGGCAGTGAACAGGCCGTCCATCACAGGGCACCGCAGACACATACTTATGGGCACATACCTATGGATTTTGAGTAGCCACCATGTGTACCATCATGTGTTTCTGGAATGTGGGAAGAAAGTGGAGCACCCGGAGGTAACCCAAAGAGACGGGGAACAAACCAACCACCAAACTCCTCGTCGACAGTGATCTAAGATGAAGCTTGTACCCACAACCCCAGGACACTGGAGCTGTTGTGCCACCATGCTGGTCACTGTGCCCAAAGCTAGACAACATAGCTACTGTAAATCCAGTTTATTTAGGACGAGTTAGAGTGGTGTTTGTGCTCCAAAACTAATCACCCAGCATCGGTTCCTCAGCACATAATGCTCTCATGGGTGAACTCCATCAAATCCTCACCACAGTGTGCCTCCTCCTCAGAAGCTGGTACTTCTCTATTGATAGCCTTCATTTCAGAAGCAATGTGGGATGAGGAAGTCTTCATAAATTTTGGCCTTTAACTTTAGAGCAAATAAGCTTAGGGTGCAGCTTAATTCAAGAGAGAACAAAATGCCCCGCCGAGGCAAATGATGATGTCAATTAGTGCTCTAATAATGGGTGCATGTGGGGGTGGAGAGGAGAACCAGGAGGGGTTAATGAAGAGACTCTGCGTGAGTGAGAGAGAGAGAGAGAGAGAGATGGGAAGTAAATGGGAGCGATAGTTATTTTACACTAAAAAGAATGGCAAAAACTAAAAGATATTAATGTCTTCTACTGACACTAAACTTTTCCAGCAATACTGACACTCCAGTGTTGGAGCTTTGTGAGAAATGTTCCCACATAGTCCCAGACCGGTCATTAGGAGTTGGGAAGGAGTTATTCGGAGTTAGTCCTGCCAAAAACTAAAGATTCCTAAATGGTTCTTGGCCTGGATGTACAGTTCTAGGAAACAGAACATTCTTTAATTGCCCTGCTGAAAAGTGCAGCATGAATCCCAAGCTCGTTTAAGCTTTACTGCGTTTTGTCCTGGTGGTTTCTGCCGGTCTGGGGTTTGTTTAGCTGCTCACCCAACAATTCATGCAGGTGGACCAAAGTTCCAGCACCTGAACACAACGTATGGTTGCTGTTTCTTTGTCACTCTGTCAAAATTGAACTGAACGGTATGTAGATGTTTTCCTAGGAGGAACCATTTCCTTTACTGACTTACTGATTGAATGACTGACCAAAAACTGAACTTTGTTAAAACGCCACATAGCTGCAGACAGGAGCTAATAAAGTTTGGCTGAAGTCATTGACGTTTCATGTGAGTTTGCGTCTTTGCTTCAAATATTACTGTAAAGGAAGTAGTGTGAAGATAGTGCCATGAATGCGTTTGTCAAGATCCACTGAAATATAGCTCCGTTAGCTTGGAGATCAAGTGGCTTGATCACTTAAAATAAATACAGAGTTTCAAAACAGGTCTCAACCCTATTTAAAATCGACTAAAATTATCAGATGGTGCCATTATTGAGATTTGCCACGGACAATTGTGCATTTTGCCCCTTCCAGGGTGTGTTCCTGCCTTGCGCAGTGATTCCAGCTAGGTTCCAGTCCCACCCCAGTAAACAAGGAACGTCCCTAGACGTTCAAAATAGGTCTAAAAGTAGTCTGTCCATCAAGGACATATTTTAAACGTCAATGGATGTCCAAAATCCATCTTAATAAGTTAGTTAAGTGGTGACCAATCGATAACGTCAGTGGACGTCCAAAACGCGTTTTATACAAGTAATTTTTTTCGGGACCAATTAATAACGTCAATGGGCGTCTAATACTCATCTTTTTAATGTCTGTGTTTGGACGTCTTTTCAACTTTCATTTTCAACCTTAAGAGAACGTTGATTAGACGGCAGTCATTACGTTATTTCAACGTTGAATCAATGCTAATTGTTTACTGGGAGCATAACCCTGAACTGGACAAGCACTTACAGGCAATGCATGAATGAATGAATCAATTGTGTGCTTTTATGTTGGTTTGTTTGTTTTTGTTTTTTCTTTTGTTTTGTTCTTTGGCCAATTAATTAAAACCGTTTCGCCTTAAATGGACAAAATAGAATTAAGCTGTTAAAATAATTGTGACTTTTTGAATGAACTAAACTTGGGCATACTCAACACCTGGAATGATTATTTACATAAAATATACAAGAAACAAAACCGATGCTACAGATTATACACGTGTTGTGAATACGTCCAAATCCTTCTTAAAAATTAATTTACCAGTTTTATATACACATTATTACACAAAACTTGCTACATTTATTAACTTTGCCCTACATTTTCCTGTCCACAATATCACAGAATAAACACCACACGCAGACAAATACATTGATATGAAGCACCAAAGCTAAGGAGGGTAACGACACTGCTTTCCATATACAAAGGTTTTCTCCCATAGGTGTTTTTGGTGGTGAGCAGAGTATTATCGTCCAAACCATAACTCACACTGAACTCTGCTCCTGTTGTCTACTCTTCTCTGTTTTGTGACTTACGGCCTGTGAAATCAACCTGATTAAAAAGCACATATGAACCTGAATACAATAGGGCTGTCCACCAAGCTACACAAAAACAACCTCTCCCTCCCACCCTCAGTGTGTGAGACTCCGCCTGTCGTCCCTGATACAGTCATCCACAGTCACTCCTGAAGTTCTATTCTCCTGCAGCTCAAAGAAAAGTGAGGTTAATTTGAAGCTCACTCTGCAATGAAACCACCGTCTTAATACTATCAAGATTTTGGGATCTCACTCTTTTAAGTGGCATCTTTGTGCATATTTTCTTGGCCTATTGTTATAAGAACAGCTTCAGTCTGAAGACCAAGAGTCAGTGGCTTAGAATGCAGTGTTAATGGAAATGATTAGAAGTGAAGGTGTAGTAAAACTAGGTGAAGGTTTAGTAGATCAAACTCTTTAAATAATACTGCAGTTTATCTGGATTAGTTACTGGTCTATCTTAGGTGCCCTTTAAAGTACGGAGTACCATGTTACAAGTCGGTTTATTCTGTCCTATAAAGAGCTAAATTTGGTGTGTAGCACTGCAGTTCTGTGATTCAGACTGAAAATGTTAAGAAGTGAAACACCTCATTTAACAGATTAGTAACTCACCCACTCACTGACATTTACTTAAACAATCATTTACTAGCTCATTCACTCACTCCAACATTATCATGTGCACTCAAACATTCCTTCAATTGCACATTCATTTATACATTCACTGAAACAGTCGCTCATACACTCACATATTTACACATTCACTAAAACACTCACTCGTTCATTCAAAGATTCACTCAAACACCCTCAAACACTGACTCACCCACTCACTTTCACACTTACACATTGCATTTACATATTCACACATTCACTAAAACACTCACTCATTCATTCAAAGATTCACTCAAACATACCCCCAAACAGATTCACCCACTCACCTTTACACATTACTCTTAAACACTCACATTTACACATTACATTTACATATTCACACATTCATTCAAAGATTCACTCAAACATACCCTCAAAAACTCACATTTCCACATTACATTTACATATTCACACAAACAAACATTCACACTTTTACACATTCAGTTATTCATACATTTGCACATTAACTCAAATCCACACACATCCATTTCCACATTCACTCAAACACACATACTGACAGTCACTCAAACATTCACTTACTCATTTACCCACTCACTCTCTGACTTGTTCTTACATTTTCACATTCACAACAAATCCTCACTCAACCACATACACATTCACACAAACACTCACTGACTCACGTCTACACATTTATATAAACACTCAATCACTAACACGTTTACACATTCACTTAGAGCTGCACATTTACTTACTTTCATGCAAACACTCACTCATATGTACAAGTTCACTCAAACCCACTCAAACTCACATTCACACGTTCACTCAAACTCACACATTCACACATTTACATGCTCACTCAAACTCACATTCACACGTTCACTCAAACTCACACATTCACATGTTCACTCAAACTCACACATTCACACATTTACACGTTCACTCAAACATTCACACATTCACTCACTCACACATTCACACATTCACTCAAACTCACATGCACACGTTCACTAAAAGTCACACATTTACACGTTCATTCAAACCCGCATTTACACATTCACTCAAAAACACACATTTACACATTCACTCAAACTCACACATTCACACATTTACACGTTCACTCAAACTCACACATTTACACATTCACACATTTACACGTTCACTCAAACTCACACATTTACAAGTTCACACATTTACATGTTCACTCAAACTCACACATTTACAAGTTCACTCAAACTCACATTCACACGTTCACTCAAAATGACACATTTACACATTCAGTCAAAAACACACATTTACACATTCAGTCAAAAACACTTTCACACGTTCACTCAAACTCACACATTTACACATTCAGTCAAAACACACATTTACACATTCAGTCAAACTCACATTCACACGTTCACTCAAACTCACACATTTACACATTCAGTCAAAACACACATTTACACATTCAGTCAAACTCACATTCACACGTTCACTCAAACTCACACATTTATACGGCCAGTCAAACTTACTTACACATACAGGTACTGGTCATAAAATTAGAATATCATGGAAAAAGTTGATTTATTTCAGTAATTCCATTCAAAAAGTGAAACTTGTGTATTACACTCATTCATTTCACACAGACTGATATATTTCAAGTGTTTATTTATTTTAATATGATGATTATAACTGACAACTAATGACACCTGTACATTACCTGGAGTGTCTTTCCATTCATATCATTTACCGAAAGAGCTCTTTAAATACTCATCTACTGAAAGGTTCTTTACAGAACCAGAAGTGGTTCTTGCGGTGAAAACGTTTTGAGAGTGTAGCCCTCAAAGTTCACACTCGAAAAGATGAACTTGGACTGAAAACACAATCTACATCCAGCGTGTTGTGTGAGAGGTCGGCTGCCACTCCAGAGCGAGAGGCTGTAAAGCACTCTCTCCACTTGAATAACTTAAATCACTTTAGTGGGAGAGATTGGGAGAGTGGTGGCGGGTGAGCACGAGCGCTGGGGCAGACAGAGAACGTATCAGAGCAAATGCAGTTTTCAACACCACTGCCTCCACTTTCGACTCGCTCATTATGCAGCAGAGCCTGTGTGGTGTGAAATAGCTAATGCCACGTTTAAACTGTTTAAACTCAGCGTTTCATCTCGCACAGTTATTTCCAGCAGCAAAACAACAGCCCACTTCCGTATTCTCCACGAATTGAGAAATGGCCAAACTCTGTCCGTGCGCCTCCTGTGAAGTCTGGCCGTGTTCCCTTATGAATACTGCAGGTGTATCCAGCTGGTGTAATGGCCTTTCCTAGCTCCCATTAAACTCCACTATGACTCTTCAGAGACACCGGTACCTGACCTGCACCTCTGTAAGAAGTGGGACACGACTGAAGTGAGTTTTTACTTTGGTTGATTACTTATTCTTGTATTGAAACAATTCTAATGTCTTTTATTTTAAGTAGAGTCCAGTTTTTAAAAGCTTTGTACAATAAGGACGCATATAAACCGATAGCTTAAAATGTGCTTATGTGCATCCTTACATACAACCCAGTAAACAAGGAACGTCCCTGGACATTCAAAATGGGTCTAAAAGTAGTCTGTCCGTCAAGGACATATTTTAAACGTCAATGGACGTCCAAAATCCATCTTAATAAGTTAGTTAAGTGGTGACCAATCGATAACGTCAGTTGACATCCAAAATGCGTTTTATACAAGTAATTTATTTCGGGACCAATTAATAACGTCAATGGACGTCCAAAATACGTCTAATAGTCGTCTTTTCAATGTCTGTGTTTGGACGGCTTTTCAACTTTCATTTTCAACCTTAAGAGAACGTTGATTAGACGGCAGTCATTACGTTATTTCAACGTTGAATCAACTGCTAATTGTTTACTGGGAAAGATGATCCTAATATTACAAAAGACCCGTTTCTGTAAAATGGCTAGTTGCCTCATGAAGCCTAAATGTGTTTTTACAGTGTGGTACTTAATGCCCAAATCAAAGGGAACACAAACCCTTAAAATGCTGGTCCTTCAAGGGTTCTTTTAGTAAAGAAAACTGTCCTAGAACCCTGAATATTTGAAAAATCTTTTGCTTGAGGGAACTTGACTAGTGTGAGGGATCTGTACTGGCCCAGGCCTACTTAAATGAGGTGGTCCCTGGTATGGTTCAGTTGGACCGCTGAGGGGCAGGGTTTGTCTGCATATTTGCCTCCCAAAAAAATAAAGCTCTTCTTATAGCCTATGTGCAAAACAACTGAAGGACAGTTAGGCTCCAGACTCACCACAACCCTGATCAGGAAGAAACAGTTACAGAAAATGAATGAATAAGGGTTAGAGTCAGTAAACGTATAATTTCTAGGAACGATGCTGGCACTTTTATACCCCACCTCGGCCAAGGCAGGGCACAGCTGCAGGCTCTGGGCTTTACCGCCACCTCCAGACAGGACCCTGAACTGCCAGCGGATTCAGAAAGCGCTGGCGGGGGTGGTCAGTAATACGTGACATACTGTGGGTAATGGCTTGATAATCAAGAGAGGAGAGATGAGAGCATTATGTGATTATCTGGGGAGATGGGCTTGTGACTTGTATATTCATGAGTGTTCTCCATAATGGAGCCCAGATCTAAGCAGAAATGTCCGTCCTAATGAAGGGCCATCATCAGGAACACGCTCAGCTCTACTGTAACGTTGATTTCTCTCCGAGCTCTAAATGCACTCTGAAGTGTGCCCACGGCATAGCTGAGATCTGAGCATTACTGTAATGCCGGATCTTAATGGCCAGTCGCTGCGTACGCTGCAAGTCATGGAGTAATTCTCATTTCTGATGCTGCTGTTGCATGCGAGGTAAAGAGAGGATGAAAGGATTGTCCGGTGCCTCTGTGTCTGCCCATCTGACCTCTACATGAAATGAGAAAGAGAGAGACAGAGGGAGAGACAGACATGTTCAGGCGCCTCCAGTCACACAGTGTGGATAAAGACTTTAATCCTGAAGATAGTGGCTCTTCTAGCGCTCGTCCATTACACTGAGCTGATGGAGTCACTCAGTCCCATCTTTACTGACCCCAGGACCCGCATACAACATGATTCTTCACCAGGAAGCCTGAAGGGCAGGGAAGAGAGGAATAAACCAGGTTAGCATGCCTTAGATGATCCCTCCCTTCCACCATATCTCAAGGAGTGCTGAGTGATCATGGTAAGATATTAGGTCTGTCCCAAAACCTAATAAGCTGCCTAAGTAGGCACTGTTTACGTAGACAGCATATTACTGAGATCACGGCTTTTACCTCAGCGGCTAGCGTCACCTAAGTTTCGGCGAGATGGATACTTCTCTTCCCATTTTGATTGTAATTGTAATTACAATTACTCTGGAAGAACAGCGAAATAGCTGGAAGTTGTGTCATGGGATTGCTTTCGGGGCTGAGGAACAGTTTGACAAGGCCTTAGATTTTAGCTAGATTAAGGTATCTCCGTAGGCAGCGTATTTAAGGCATCTGAAAATTGGAACAGGAGCATGCACACTGTGACGTAAAATACTCTCCTTGCAGACAGCCCACTAGGTTTTGAGACAGACCCATTGTGAGCTTTTTTGAGCATGACATGCTCAAAATATCAGTAGTTTTAAAACACCTACCTTCCATGTGTTTCATTAAAGAGTTTAAGGTGGCTCCTCACCAAGGTGTGAAGTACAGGGTGTCCTGGGGGATCCAGGTTACTTCAGTATGCAGGATATGGGACTGATCATGATGCAGGTTAGACATTATGACGTTCCGGACCTTGGCTTGAGGAAGTTATATTCTAACTGGATTTGAATGAATTTTAATTAAATACCCCTGCTGTATAGTATAAGAATTCTCCAGAACTGATTCTTGTCTAAGGTCACCATGCCCAATGCCACATGTGGGCTCCAGGGATATAAACCTACAGTACTGTGCAAATGAGCAGCAGAATTGATTCACCCACTCACCAACTCACTCATTCATATGTAACCCCCATCCTGTTCAGGGTCACTGTGGGTAAGGAGCCGGCAATCGCATACACCTGTGGACATATTCGCACAAGCGTTCCATCCAAACATGTGTTTCTGGACTGGGGATGGAAGCTAGAGCACGTGGTGGAAACTCAGAACACTGGGACCCTCCTACCCAAAATAGGAGAAGCTCTTACTATGTATTAATACAATAGATATCATTAGAAATGAAGTGTGAAAGTCTGTATGCCAAAGGTATAGAAAGAAAATGCTCTATAAAAGTGATATAATATTTGTAGCCATATTCCACCCACCCCTAAGCCCCCAGTCCAATTTCAGTCAATCCAACAAGTTCCCACAGCCGCTGTCTCACGCTTTGTAACCTGAGACTAGATCACAAGAGGAGCTCTGTCAGTCTGATCTAATCAATATGCAGTGAGTGGAAAGGCTGTATTTTGTTTTTTTTTTTCTTCTTAGCTTGCAGGAAAATCTGTGACAGCAGCCACCCGGAGTGTCCTTTTCTGATGACTGGCCGTGGCAAAGTTGCTGAGGGGATGACCCTGCTGCTTGGGGGGCAGCATTTGAAAGGCAGATCAATGCAGATCGGATCAGAAAGGTGATGGAGGGCAGGCGGAAACTTGGGCAGAAAACAAGAATGTGGACTCTGCAACTGCGTTTTCACAAGGACGCGTGTCCGTCAAAGTGTCGGGTTTCAGGTCCTCTCGCCTTGAGGGAAGACCTGGGGTGGTACACAGTCTATCAGGCTGGAGGCCTTCGGGCTTAGGGTCATTCCTTAAAGGATGGACAGCAATTGGTAGAAGCCCTCCTCCGAATGCTTTGAAGAAGACAATGATGACTCACTAATGCATGGAGGAGACACTCGGGGCTGGTGAGTACATGAAGAATAAGTTGACGGCTGTGGTATGAATAAAGAATGGTAATATTGAAGTAGACTTTGAAATGAGAACATGTTGGAGAGTGAATCTGTCATGGAGCACCAACTGGCACCTTTGGGATGAATACTACTTAACCAAGTCCTTCATTCTTCTGATTCACTGCAGCCACCTGAAAATCTCACTCCAGTCTCACTCCAGCCAACTGCAAATTTCACTCCAGCCGTTTACAAAGTTCACGCTAGTCACCTTCAGTCAACTGCAAATCTCTCTCTCCAGTCTCACCACTCCAACTACCTGAATATCTCACTCCAGTCACCTCAACATCCCATACAAGTCTCACTTCAGTCACCTGAAAATCTCACAAGTCTCGCTCCTCCGAAAAAAAGGTAATAAAATACACATTTACAGTTTTCTGATTTATTTAAGTAACATCAACTTCTATCTCTAAATCAGTAGCTTAACATTATAACACCAGATACAACATTGACATCAGAGTTCAAAAATACACATAAAATTGGCCTACTAATTAAATTGGGGGGGGGGGGGGGGTGTATAATTGCTGAGTCCAAGCCCACCCCATACCCAAAATATTAGATAGCTATAAGCTGATTCCTATGTAGATAAGGCAGTAAAATACTACATTTATAATGACGTCGAACAGCATTTGATTAACATTGACGTTCAAGAGTGAGCCCAGTAAACAAGGAACGTCCCTGGACGTTCAAAATAGGTCTAAAAGTAGTCTGTCCGTCAAGGACATATTTTGAACGTCAATGGACGTCCAAAATCCATCTTAATAAGTTAGTTAAGTGGTGACCAATCAATAACATCAGTGGACATCCAAAATGCGTTTTTTACAAGTAATTTATTTCGGGACCAATTAATAACATCAATGGACGTCCAAAATACGTCTTTTCAATGTCTGTGTTTGGACGTCTTTTCAACTTGCATTTTCAACCTTAAGAGAACGTTGATTAGACGGCAGTCATTACGCTATTTCAACGTTAAATCAACGGCTAAATGTTTACTGGGGAGGCTGTGTCCCAAACAACACACTATGGAACTTTACATACTACACTACAGAGAACATTGCTTAGGTTGGTATATATATTTTTCATTCTATTCAGTGCAGCAGTGTGCAGTTTGGGACACAGCAAGAAACTAACATTAACTTGCTGTGTGTTTAGAGCTCTTTCTCACAACCTGAACACAGCTAAAATTAACGTTCACTAACTCTCAGAACCTCCTGTTTCCCTAACTGTTATATAGAGGCCGCTTTTATACGTGTAATTAAAATCTAACTTTATAAACCAGACTCTGACGGTGAATCGGAGGCCAGTGAAGTTGATGATTGGAGCAGCTTTATATTTGAACAGGGGCCTTAACGAAGGCTGAAGAAGATTTTTCTGGTCTCCTATCTAATGTTATTTTAGCATGTTTAAGTGCTATTAATGAATCCACTGGTGGGTAATTTTTACTGAGTAAGCTTTATTGGCAAAGCCACTTCCGATTCCTTGGGCCTCACCTACAATAACTGGGTCACGCCCCACACTGAGGAACGCTGCAGTACCTGAATATCTCACCCCAGCCTCACTTTAGTCACCTGAAAATCTCACTCCTGTCAACTGCAAATTTCTCTCCAGTCTCACCATCCACTATCTAAAAAATCCCACTCTAATCTCATCTCACTCCAGTCACCTGACAATCTCACCTTAGTAACTTGAAAATCTCACTCCAGTCTCAAACACCCATATGCAAATCTCACTACACTCTCATTCCAACAACCTGAAAATCTCACTCCAATCTCACTACAGTCACATTCGTCACTTGGAAATCTCAGTCCAGCAGCATGCATATCTCACTCTAGTCAACTGAAAATCTCACTCCAGTCTCACTCATCACCTGAACATCTCAATGCAACAACATGCATATCTCACTCCAGCACCGTGCATCTCTCACTCTCGTCAACTGAAAATCTCACTCCAATCTCACACATCCACATGCCTATCTCACTAAACTCTCATTCAAGCAACCTGAAAATCTCACTACAATCTCACTCCAGTCAACTAAAATTCTCACCTTAGTAACTTGAAAATCTCACTCCAGTCTCAAACAGCCATATGCAAATCTCAATACACTCTCATTCCAGCAACCTGAAAATCTCATTCCAATCTCACTCCAGTCACACTTGTCACTTGAAAGTCTCAGTCCAGCAACATGCATATCTCACTCTAGTCAACCAAAAATCTCACTCTAGTCAACTGAAAATCTCACTCCAGTCTCACTCATCACCTGACAATCTCACAGCAACAACATGAATCACCATAGCAACCTGAAGATCTCACTCGAGCCTCAGTATAACGGGCTTTGTTTTCTTTCAAAAGTCATGTTTAATGAAGCCCAGAATCAAACCACTGTCAGAAGGTTGTGATCACTCTCACTGCAATGTGTCCAAGGCCTAGTGCACCGCTGTGGTCAGGACAGTGAGGGACAATGTGTTGCTCTTTTTTTTTTTTTTTTGTACAGCAGGAAAACAAACTACTCAGAAAGAATCAAAGCGGGAGCATCTCAGCTGAAGGCAAAGTGTTTCCATCAAACATTCCGCGCCCAAGAAGAAACTTCAGACAAACAAATGAAACAGACACGAAGAGAAACAAACCGAATCTGAAATGATTTAATGAGAGTGGATTTCATTAGGCCCCGGAATGAGCCGAAAGGCGTTAGCGAGGGGGAACACACCAGCGCTGCACACACACGCTGTCACACTCCATCACGTTCACTAACACACTCCGCCGCCTTAGACGAGCACGCGAGACTCGGCCTGAACGGAACACACAGCCGACAAACACAAACAAACACAGAACGTCTCGCCTAAGCAAGCCGGCTGAATGAGTCACTTAAACGCTCGGAGGAGGGACACTTCCACGCCATTCTGCTTTCATCTACAGGCACTCGGCTCATGGTGACAATTAGAGACACACAGACACTCACACTGACTGATACACACTGACACACATTCACTGGCACCCACACACTGGCTGTATTTACACAGAGCCTGATAATCCATTAATAATCCGACTAATAGCTCAGTCGGAATAGAAAACATTAATGTTTACACATCAGTCAGAAAAGAGTGAAGCGATTGAGGCCAATCTGAATGAAATTTCTATCCTATTGAACGAGATGGATAAATATTTAAAGAGCCCATTCAATATAAATACAGATGCCATGTATAACCTGAATCTGATTACATTCCCAATCGGAATCTGTGGCTTTTATGCACAAGTGCATTCACGTCATTGGGTGTAGTTTGTTCATTTGTGTAGCCCCATAGCAACCCGCAAACCAAGAAAAAAACAAAGTCAGAATAAGTAAGAAAGAGTACCAAGAAAAAATGGCTATAAACCAGTGTTTCTGCTCCTCGAACCTTGACCCTGTTGTGGTGAATAGTGGCCCATGAGGCGCTGAAACTGGTATTTCTGAACAGGGCAGTTTTGAAAGCATATTGTGTTTGTTCCTTGTGGTATTTTGACTAAAGCATGTCACAGATATAGTGACATTATTTTCGCCCACACACATTGACTGATGCATGCAGCCAAGAAACATAGCCGGCACTAAGGCGCCATGATTTATCTGAGCGCAGGTCACACACTTGCATGAGGTCCTGAATTAGGGCTCTGCACCCTGCTAATTCAAGCAAATACTGCCTAAATATGCCATATATCTTCTAAAGATTGCTCATACAGATGTTGTATAATCTCTGAAGAAAAGCTTGGAACAAAATGAGAAGCTTCGGAGCAGATGTACATTGGCCTATGTTCAGTGCTCTGTGCCAGATGTGGGCTTGAAAGGGTTAAAGTCCACCACCACTGAGCTGTGGAGCAGTGAAACTGCTTTCTGGACATCACTCATTTGGACGCTCGACCCTCATTCACACATGAACTCTCTGGATTATCAGGTCCAGACATACTCCGGGACATTAGCGGCTCTCTTCACACATACGCTCACTCAGACTTCACCCTAGGGCGCTACTAAGATAAGGTCTGTGTAACTTCTGGCACAATTTTGCAGGTGTTTGCTGTAGTGTACAATAGGGGCTCTAGTGGACTTTTAAAGGAGTTTATAGAGTGTGTTGTGGCCATAAATGTGAAAGAGGGACTTCCATGAAAGTATCTTTTGTGATTGAAATGCTAAAAGCAAGAAGCTTTGAGGTGGCTAGCTGTTTACTATACAGTATGTGCATCCCTCCTTCACCTCTCTCTGACAGCGTGTCACTGTTGCCGATATCTAAAGGGGCTGCACTCTCAGTAGCTACGGCCCTGCATCTCAGCGCTATGCTCTCTGCTGCTCTAAATGGTCTGGAACTAACGCTCGATTAAAAGAGCCAAATTAGTGTCTGCTTTAATTAGCCCCTCTATTCCAGTACCAAGGGACTGATAGTGAGTGGAGTCTTTTTTTCATCTCTCGCTCCTCCACTGGGTAAATAAATAATTATCACCTTATAAATAAACGCCTAATTCAGGAAGGAAATTAATGAAGGAGATAACCGCAACACAAGGAGAGTGAATGGGGGAGTTCAGAAGCAAAAGGTGACTGAAAGAGGGTTCTCTGCTCACATTCACAGTGAGGTTTATATAAGCGAAATGAGAGACCATGATGTCTGATAATGACTCCAAGAATTACTTCATGTACATGATTACTACATTGTCACTGATCACAAAAACAGTCATTGTGATGATACCCCTTAAGAGGATATATCCTGTACTTTATTATCCTGTACGTACTTGTACCTTAAATCTATTTTAATATTAGATTTCAAAATGGGGGCGGCACGGTGGTGCAGCAGGTAGTGTCGCAGTCACAACTCCAGGGACCTGGAGTTTGTGGGTTCGATTCCCGCTCCGGGTGACTGTCTGTGAGGATTGTGGTGTGTTCTCCCTGTGTCCGCGTGGGTTTCCTCCGGGTGACTGTCTGTGAGGAGTGTGGTGTGTTCTCCCTGTGTCCACGTGGGTTTCCTCCGGGTGACTGTCTGTGAGGAGTTGGTGTTTTCTCCTTGTGCCTGCGTGGGTTTCCTCTGGGTGACTGTCTGTGAGGAGTGTGGTGTGTTCTCCTTGTGTCTGCGTGGGTTTCCTCTGGGTGACTGTCTGTGAGGAGTGTGGTGTGTTCTCCTTGTGTCCGCGTGGGTTTCCTCTGGGTGACTGTCTGTGAGGAGTTGGTGTTTTATCCTTGTGCCTGCGTGGGTTTCCTCCGGGTGACTGTCTGTGAGGAGTTGGTGTGTTCTCCCTGTGTCCACGTGGGTTTCCTCTGGGAGACTGTCTGTGAGGAGTTGGTGTGTTCTCCCTGTGTCCATGTGGGTTTTCTCCGGGTGCTCCGGTTTCCTCCCATAGTCCAAAAACACATGTTGGTAGGTGGATTGGTGACTCCAAAGTGTCTGTAGGTGTGAATGTGTGTGTTTGTGTGTCTGTGTTGTCCTGTGAAGCACTGGCGCCCCCTCTAGGGTGTATTCCCGCCTTGCGCCCAATGATTCCAGGTAGGCTCTGGACCCACCGCGACCCTGAATTGGATGAGGGTTACAGATAATGAATGAATGAATTAATTAATTAATTAATTTTAAAATGGTGTTAATTCCACACACATTTCCATCTTCAGTACTACTTTCTTTATTTGACACAGTTCAAAATTTTACAAACTTTCTCCTCTCCTTCTGGGAAATCTCTTTAAGGGAACACAACTGGACTTTCAAACCACAGTTGTACCTTTTACACTGTACATTCTTTAGAGACAGTGATGTACTTTTATAGTAATGTACTTCTAAGTTCATTCTCTCTTTTAATTTTAATTAATTAACTTTTTTTTCATTATTGCCAGAATTCCAGTTAGTGGTGAAATAGTTGAATTGGTTTGTTTGTATGCGTTAGGTCATTTTATATGGAGCCAACCCTCAAAACACACAAGCCATGGAACCCTTATGGCACTTTTCCACTGCTTACCTTTCACACGTGCTTGTCATCATCTTGGTTTCCACGTGTTTCATGTGGCTTTCACACGTGTTTTGTGTTTCCCTGTGGTTTATACTCCTTGTTTCCTTGTCCATGTCTTTTATTTACTAATCTAAGTGCTTGGTTTCTCTGCATGTTTCTGGGTTGTTATTTTTTTTTTCTCATGTTTCTAGTTTTGCTTCTCTATGTTCCTGGCTTTCTTTCTCTCTGTTTCTAGTTCTCTCTCTCTCTCTCTCTCTCTGTGTGTGTGTATGTGTTATGGTTCTCTGTAGGTTATAGATTCTTCCTCTGCCCTGGTAAATTTTAGTTTTCTGCCTCTGTCTTGTGTAGGTTTCTTTATTATTGTTCATTCATTTATTCATTGTCTGTAACTGCTTGTCAGGGTCGCGGTGGGTCCAGCGCCTACCTGGAATCACTGGTCACAAGACAAGGAGCGAGTCCTTCACAGGGTGACACACACTCACTCACGCCTAGGGACACTTGGGGACACCACACTCCTCACAGATAGTCACCCGGAGGAAACCCACGCAGACACAGGGAGAACACACCACACTCCTCACAGACAGTCACCCGGAGGAAACCCACGCAGACACAGGGAGAACACACCACACTCCTCACAGAGAGTCACCCGGAGGAAACCCATGCTGACACAGTGAGAACACACCACACTCCTCACAGAGAGTCACCTGGAAGAAACCCACGCAGACACAGGGAGAACACACCACACTCCTCACAGAGAGTCACCCGGAGGAAACCCATGCAGACACAGGGAGAACACACCACACTCCTCACAGACAGTCACCCGGAGGAAACCCACGCAGACACAGGGAGAACACACCACACTCCTCACAGAGAGTCACCCGGAGGAAACCCATGCAGACACAGGGAGAACACACCAAACTCTTAACAGAGAGTCACCTGGAGGAAACCCACGCAGACACAGAGAGAACACACCACACTCCTCACAGACAGTCACCCGGAGGAAACCCACGCAGACACAGGGAGAACACAACACACTCCTCACAGAGAGTCACCCGGAGGAAACCCACGCAGACACAGGGAGAACACACCACACTCCTCACAGAGAGTCACCCGGAGGAAACCCACACGGACACAGAGAGAACACACCACACTCCTCACAGAGAGTCACCCGGGGGAAACCCACGCGGACACAGGGAGAACACACCACACTCCTCACAGAGAGTCACCCGGAGGGAACCCATGCAGACACAGGGAGAACACACCACACTCCTCACAGACAGTCACCCGGAGGAAACCCACACGGACACAGAGAGAACACACCACACTCCTCACAGACAGTCACCAGGGGGAAACCCACGTGGACACAGGGAGATCACACCACATTCCTCACAGACAGTCACCCGGGGGAAACCCACGCAGACACAGGGAGAACACACCACACTCCTCACAGACAGTCACCCGGGGGAAACCCACGCAGACACAGGGAGAACACACCACACTCCTCACAGACAGTCACCTGGAGGAAACCCACGCAGACACAGGGAGAACACACCACACTCCTCACAGACAGTCACCTGGAGCAGGACTCAAACCCACAACCTCCAGGTCCCTGAAGCTTTGTGACAGCGACACATGCTGTTTAGTTTTTGTCTTCTTTATCGTAGACGCTTCTCTGCATACTGTACCTCCGCTCCTTCATCTCTCACAGTCTGTATGACTCATGGTACCTACACTTCTTGACTATACTCACTTTTTTCCCTGGTACCTGATTCATTTCTACTATGGTAGCTGGTGACATTGCAAAGTACTGTCACTAATGGGAACAGGATCCTTTGGAAACAACAACAATTCTGGGCTAATGTTAAGCATTATTTACTCATTGTGTATCGTGTTGTTGTTGTTGCAACTCATCAGTTCCCACACATCAGTGTAGTTTTTTTGTTTTTCCATTCCTTTTTGCACCATCTAGCTCTTGATGGATTGGTGTCTGATGAAAGATTCCTAAGAATGTTTGAACCTCTTCAAAGACCACAATGCTCACTGCTGTAGCTTTGTCATTTTACAAATACCTAGTTTGTGCTGGAGATCTGCATTGCAAAAAGACTCTGTGGCCAATCAGGATGGGTTCCTGGTACCAAATTTGCATAATGGAATAGCAGCCAAGAACAACCTGGCTGATTCGAGTAGCATTAAAAAACCCTCCTTCCTACGATGCGTCTTGAAGCTTGCAGGAGTGTTTGAGTAGAGTAGTGCAAGTACCGCAATTGAAAAGCAACATAAGACTCAGAAACTCAAGACTCCCCTCGTGAGGGAGACTCCAACTTAGAGGAACAAGGCAGCCTCGCCCTTATGTGAGGGAACACCTTGCACCCTGTGGAACGCAATCATGCTATTATCTCAAGAGACAACTGTCAACTCGCCAGAGTTGATACGTGAAATGAGTTTGCTCAGCTTCATGAACCGATGCAGTTCACATAGCACCTCTAGTGAGTTGATTTTTGTCTCTTGAGATCATGCATTCAGGTTTAACAGAGGGTGATATCATTCTGCCTGACTTTCACAAGACCTGGCCAAAATACTGGCAAGATCACTCTGAGGAAAGTCACACAGCCACGGGAAGAACACACCAAACTTCCCACAGACTGTGGGTTTGAACCCAGAACCCCAGAACCCTGGTGCTATGACTGAAACAACCTGTTGCTCTCCTGTGTTTTCTTGTAAAACCAATATGATCCAAAAGATGAAAGATGTCAAGAACCCCTGAGTTTGATCAGACATGCAAGTGCATGGAAAACACCATGAACCCATCCTCAACATATGAACACATCAGCTGCTCTTTGTGATAATTTCACATTAATTGAACAGTAGAAATGTTCCAAAATGACTTGCGAACATATTTGTTCCTATTGTTTTAATCCATTGAGGAACTAGAAGAGAACGTGTACAAGTGTGTGTGTGTGTGACAGTGTGAGAGAGATGGTAGTAGGGGGAGAAATAAGTGTCTTTCTGTTCACTAGAGCCTCCCGTATAATACCAGGCACGCCTTCCAGCTGACTGACTCGAGCTGACCTTAAATCTGATGACTGAAGGCCAGTTGAATGGAGTAAATGGACTGAGTCGACTGTGTCCACCCACAGATACGTGTCCATCTCAGCCCTCCAATGAGCAGGCATTATCTCTGCTGTAAAAGACAGTGTGTGTGTGTGTGTGTACTTATATTTAAATAGTTCAGCTGGTTATGGGGCATACACTTTGATTTCAGGTCTGGGTCCTACTTGTTGACCTCACTGACCGTGTTGACGTGAAGAGTGTCTTCCTCTCTTGCAAAACTGAGGTTACCTGTCATCTGCACTCAGGACTAATGGAGGCTGATGGACGTGAGCACCTACAGGTCCCGAGGGGGGACACACATCAACACATGGGGGCGCACACACACACACAAACATACACTAAGATAAGAGAAAAGCCTAAAGCTCATTCCCTTTATCTTCACATGAAGAGTCTGCCCTCCACTGACGTGTAGTGTCCTTCCACAGACAGGTCAGTGACCGGAAAGAAAGGACACGGAAAGGAGTTGGTCTCTCATCTGAAGATATTAGAAAAAGCGCAAGAGGTTTGTAGACGCACCTAATAATTGAGATCAGGCACTTGAATGCTCACCTATTGTTCACACACAGATTGTGTTACCTCCATAGAAAAGCATGTAAAGTGTTGGCTAGAGGAGTGTAAAGCCCCCAGAAACTGGGCTATGGAACAGTGGATCTGCATTCTCTGGAATGATGGAGCTGTGAAGTGAGCTGCACCTTCAGTATTTGAGCTTATTACTTCAGTATACACTGAAAGTAAATGCTAATAATTGAGATATATGTTATTAGATAATAGCATTGCAAAATAAGAATGATACCTTATTAACTTTAATTATTCAGTCTTTAAAGTTGACATGTTTTCCAAGTAATTACGATGACCTATTGAGTAATGTATGTAAATAATATCCACGGTATGTAGATGTTAGCGAGTGCAATGGCAATTGGGGCGACTGCAAAGAATTTAACAAGTAGCAAATTGCTCTGAGTCAAAAAGAGCTTGACTCTGACTGCTTTCCCATCCACCCTCCATCACCCCATCTGTCTCAGTCTGAGAGGAAGCGATGATGAGGTAATGATGAAGAGGCAGACAGCTCCTGTAACGGCTGACAGAAAGAGCAGCAGAGTGAGGTGAACTGAGAGGTGTTATAACTGAGCACAGAGTGAGAGACACAGAGAGAGATGATGATGATGAAGTTGCTAGATGATGAAAAGAGACATGCTCATTGGTGGATTCAGGGACATGAGTAGGAATCAATTTAATTGTACACACAAGAACCTCCCACTGGTATGTACCGTACCCATCAAAAGTTTGGACACATCTTCTCATTAGTCATTGGTGGATAGGGGTAGTCACTGTATAGAACTGTGTACCAGCTCCTACCTCTGAACAATCCCAGTTACAGTCTCAAACACATTAAGAAGGGAGCGGTTCTACAAATTAACTCCTGACGAGGCCACAGCTGTTCACTGTTCAGTGAAGACCTCATGAAGCTGACTGAGAGAACGGCGAGAGTTTGCAAAGCTGTCATCAAAGCGAAAGGTGCTACTTTGAAGAGTCTAAAACACTTTTTTTATTTACTACATAATTCCACGTGTTCCTTCATAGTTTTAATGTCTTCCATATTCATTTACAATAAGAAACTAAGAAAAACCATTGAGCGATAAGATGTCCAAACTTTTGACTGGTACTGTACATTCACAACATGTGGAAAATGGTCCAAAACAAAGGAAACCCTCCCTGAGTTGGTGTGTCCAAACTTTTGATGGGTACTGTACATTGTCTACAATGTAGAAGCCTGCACTGGACCTATTTGTTTTTTAAATCCTGCACCCACCCACTCTCGTCTGTCCTGCTTCCACCCACAACATAGACGTTTCACGCCGGATACACCCGCAGTCCCACACAGGTCAAAATATTGTCACATTATGAATGGACACCGCAAACACAGCTGCATATGATCCTAATGTCACAATGCTCAATACCTAGTGTCAGCGAGGAGTGTAAAGCAGTGGCGGACGCTGATCTTTCAAGGAGGGGAAGCTCAATTTCGGCCTACATCATAAAATGTGCCGGTTTCTTTATACGTAAATTCTACCCTCCGTTCCTTTTTAAGAAAATGATCTGTGACCCTGTCGTACCAACAAGGCGTCTTTTCCAGGGACTTGACTAGTGTCCTCTCAATGGCCAGCAGAGCTAGGCTGCTTAAACGGCCTTGGCCCATGTGAAGTGTGTCTGCCTGTGCTCCCACGGATCTTTACACCAAAGGATCGCTGATTCGCTCATTTTGCTGTCAATTAAAAAGGGATTCAGCCTCAGACAGATCATCCAATCATCATGCAGAAGCTGAGCGTCCGGGCCAGCCGAGGACAGCCCACTGCCCCATAGACCCCCAGAGACGCTGAGCATCCGATGGGCGGGACAAAGCCCAGCATTTATCCAATGACTCGTCTCGTTTCGCTGCACTTCGCTGCTTCGCAAATAAACTCTGTGGACGCTCAGCGTCCTCACTGTTTAAAGCACTGTGAAGCTGAGGGAATGATTGAGAGGAAAGCCGCGTCTTTACCAGTGATAAGAAGCTGATTCTGAACAAACGTTGAGCGCGTTGTAGTGCATATTTATTCAATGACATGTACACACAACAGTATATATTTGATCACTTATTTTTTTTACATTTTAGGGGAAGCTGAGCTTCCCTTGCAGTCTTTGAGCAATCACCGCTGGTGTAAAGACCCACAGCATTTCTCTGTAAAGCTCCATCAAGGTTTGCAATGGTTTGCTTGAATGATGTCTGTGAACATCAGCTCTAAATCTTTCCCAGCCAAGTAGAGACTGCTGATGTACTTCGTCTTTCATTTCATGAGAGTCTCCAACTCTCCAGCTCTGACGTTCAGTCATCTGAGAGCAAGCAAAGCTTCGAAAGATCGAGGGCACGTCCACTTCCCCAGCTGCTCCTGCCCTCCAGTGGTCAACTCAAATGAAATCTTGGGTCAGGCAGGCCACGTGGCCTCTCAGAACAGCCTGACCAGGCATAAGGTCACCGCTTAGGCCTCGTTAGAGCTGCTCAGAGGCTGCATCAAAGAATGAGGACTGCCGAAAGTGACCGGACACCAGCTTTTACTGGAGCTTGCCGTGACAGTCCAAACTCGCTACTGTTGGTCCTTAACTCCTCTGGACAGAGCTGGATGCTGGGAGGCTGCAGTGGGCACTTCTCCGCACTGACATTTGGAGCCGGACCGCCTGGACCTCAGGGCTCTTTGTGGATGGCCGTGGCCTTTTTGGAGGCTGCACTCTGTTCCCTCGATGAAAGAAGTCAACAGTGAGTTAATACACACTGACACACACTCACACTAAGTTCATCAAAGACACGGGTCACTTACTGCAGCAGAGACTGACCACAATGGAGGAGGTCAGATGTAATGCTGTCTCTATTATAAGACCTATAGCAAGGCTGAATGTTATATTGATCTCAGATCTTATCCACTGTCATCATGTGAAGTGGGTTTACTGTCAGTGGACAGGGCCATGACTATCGCTTCCCTTGAAACACGGCTTGTTCCCAACTCTCTCCAAATGCTTACACCAATCAGCCAAATCATTAACACCACCTCCTTGGTTCAGCACTCACTATCCATTCTTTCAGCTCCGCTGACCATAAGGGAGCATTTTGTAGTTTTACAATTACAGACTGTAGTCTATCTGTTGCTCTGCATACTTTTTTAGTTCAATGCTATGGACCGTCCCAGAGTAGGTGATGGATGGTTGGGTGATGGATCACAGTGCTGCAATGACACAGACGTGACACACCTACCTCATTGGTCCACCTTTTAGATGTAAAGTCAGAGACAGTAGCTCATCTGTTGCTGCGCAGATTGTGTTGCTCTTTCTCTAGTCCAGTGGTTCCCATATGTTTTCTGCAGTGCCCCTCTTTTTGAGCCCTGCACACTCTGACACAGACATACAAATCTTTTGCTTCCAGGCTAATTGAAAATAATTTAAAACTATAATTCATATAAAAACTGCAACTGCTTACTGCATAAAACAACTGAATTATTTGCGTATATTGTGATGCGGATGCTTCTAACCTTCTGGATTGGCTTTACGCTAGATGATGGAATATATATATACATATACAGTTATACCTTGACTTATGAGTTACTTTCATTCTGTGACCAAGCTCATAACTCAGTTTGCTCGTATATCTAATTAAAATTCAATGAATTGAAATGCTATTAATCCGTTCCGTCCCCCAAAACCACATCGTTTTTTAAATATGAAAGATGTACATTATAAATAATGCTGGAGGAGGTGGAGGAGATTGGCGGAGGAAGTTGGGAGAATTTTTTCTTTTTGTGCTCTACCGCTTAACTTATTTTTGTGCTCTACTCGTTATACACTTAATGTTACAATGCTACAAAAACAAAAAACAGTGATAAAAGAGAGATGTTTGCATGGCAAGATAACCAAGTGAAGCAAACACTTGCTAGTGGGATGCATAAGCTCGCTCACTCATAACTCAGATCTTGGCTTGCGTCATAAAGCAAAAATATCGACCAAGTGACGGCTCGTATCTCTGAAAATTCACAAGTTGATTCATTCGTAAGTATATGTACTTATAAATGTATATACAGGGGGTCCTTGACTTACGATGTTGATCCGTTCCTACGTCGCGTCATAAACCGATTTTTGGTGTAAGTCGGAGCATACGTACATGCTGTACGTAAATAACATACTGTAAGCACTTATCCTATCCTAACACCTATCCTCCTCGGTCCCGAGCCGCGTAACCGTGTATTCTTCCGCCGCGCACACCAAACACGAAGTTCACGTTACGACGTTTACGACGCAAAACCACTTAAGTGCCTCGAAACAAGGCTTTATACAGTAAATGGGAGATGTGTCGTAACCACGAAACATCGTAACTCAGGACTGACGTAACCCAAGGACCTCCTGTGTGTGTGTATATATATATATATAGTGAAAGCTAGACTTACGAATGATATTAATTTATTAATGAGATGATTAGTTCTGGATCACACAGCCACTCCAACTCATCCCAAAGTGCTTCAAAGCCCAGTTGTTGGGGGTTTTATACTCTTCTAGACACATGATTATCAGCAAAGGGATTCATTTTCTAATGAAATAAAGTAGATACAATAGGTCTCTACAAATATTTGGGTGTGTAGTTTATATTCTCAGCTTGTATATGTTTTCTATACTTTTCCATACCCTTTTGTTCCATGGAAGTGAGACTAGGCCTTAAGTCCTCGCACCGGGGTTCACTCTAATCACACCACACCACAGCCAAGAGCAAACATGGCCCTTAAAGTATCTCATATTTACCTGACGCCCAGCGACAGCAGAATCCACCTTATCAGCAAGGAGCAGAACGTTTTTGTTCTGACGGACGCACTTACAAACAGCCCCTCGTGACCTGCTGAAAGTTTGGATGAGTGAAAAGAAAGAAAGAGCCCTTTGGCTGAAGTGTAGCTCTCAAATACTTGAGACACGCTTAATTGATTAAGAAGAAAGCAGTGCGACAGAAGATTAAACCTCCTGTTTTCCCGTTTACCTCGCTGTTGTTTTTTTCATTGAAGTGGATAGGAACAACAGCAAACAAATATAGATTAAGATCCTCGACTGATTCCGCTCCAGTCCTGGTTTCAAAGAGCTGAATAAAAGGATACGGAGCCGGTAGCGAGGGGCTGTTTAAAAGGGAGCTGGAGGAGCCTCTTGGTTTAGGGCTGTGCTCTTATCACGCAGGATCAGATGGTGCAGGGCTCATCGGTAATTTGCTCTTGGTTTACCGATACATGCCGCCAATTAGCTTCTCTCTCAGGTAAGTCATCCAAGAGCATCTGATGAAGGAAAGTAATTAAGGCTTCTCCCCAGCTCCTGCCTCATGCTCTGTTAATCACCTTTATCGGCCTTTACAGGAGCCTTGCTGCACGGCCTGCTGGGACGTCTGCCATCGCAGTAGCAAATATAATATGCATCCGCTTGCACCTTGTCCAGTTCATTTCAAAGGGGACTTCTGCCACATGGCACAGTGCATGGCGGTCTACACTGCAGCACTGTGTGGAAGCACAAGCAGACAGATCCTCATAGGGTTCTGAGTGGAGGGCAATATACTGTAGTCTTTACATTACAACGTCAAAGAAATGGCCACGTGGTGAAATGCATGAAGAAAAACTACTACTGGAGACCTACTGACAAACACCATACACTAAGCTTAGGACGTAATGATGCATTGTTTAAAATATACAGAAACTGAAACCTGGTTTTAGACCACAGTAATTTATTAGTATGGTGTAGGGCCTCCTTTTGCGGCCGATACAGCGTCAGTTGGTCTTGGGAATGACATATACAAGTCCTGCACACTGGTCAGAGGGATTTTAAGCCATTCTTCTTGCAGGATAGTGGCCAGGTCTCTACGTGATGCTGGTGGAGGAAAACGTTTCCTGACTCGCTCCTCCAAAACACCCCAAAGTGGCTCAATAATATTTAGATCTGGTGACTGTGCAGGCCATGGGAGATGTTCAACTTCACTTTCATGTTCATCAAACCAATCTTTCACCAGTCTTGCTGTGTGTATTGGTGCATTGTCGTCCTGATACACGGCACCGCCTTCAGGACACAGTGTTTGAACCATTGGATGCACATGGTCCTCCAGAATGGTTCGGTAGTCCTTGGCAGTGACACGCCCATCTAGCACAAGTATTGGGCCAAGGGAATGCCATGATATGGCAACCCAAACCATTACTGATCCAGCCCCATGCTTCACTCTGGGCATGCAACAGTCTGGTGGTACACTTCTTTGGGGCTTCTCCACACCGTAACTCTCCCGGATGTGGGGAAAACAGTAAAGGTGGACTCTTCAGAGAACAATACGTTTCACATTGTCCACAGCCCAAGATTTGCGCTCCTTGCACCATTGAAACCGACGTTTGGCATTGACATGAGTGACCAAAGGTTTGGCTGTAGCAGCCCGGCCGTGTGTATTGACCCTGTGGAGCTCCCGACAGACAGTTCTGGTGGAAACAATTCTGCCGTGATTTGGGCAGCTGTGGTTTTATGTTTTTTGGACACAATCCGGGTCAGCACCCGAACATCCCTCTCAGACAGCTTCCTCTTGCGTCCACAGTTAATCCTGTTGGATGTATTTCATCCTTCTTGGTGGTATGCTGACATTACCCTGGATACCGTGCCTCTTGATACATCACAAAGACTTGCTGTCTTGGTCACAGATGCACCAACAATTTGTCCTCTTTTGAACTCTGGTATATCACCCATAATGTTGTGTGCATTGCACTGTGCTCTTACCCTCTGCTAATTAACCCTTCACACTCTGCTCTTACTGGTGCAATGTGCAGTTAATGAAGATTGGCCACCAGGCTGGTCCAATGTAGCCATGACACCTCCCACACTAAAATGACAGGTGTTTCAGTTTCATTGTCCAACCCCTGTACAAAAATAGAAACCATAGTTTAAGTGCAGTGTGACCCAAAAATAAAATAATACGTTAAAAGTAATTAAAATGGAAGGTGTTAGAAAAGAGAATCACTTTTCAACAAGACCCTCTCAGTCAGAGTAGAATAAACAAGATTAGTGCACTAAATAAATATGTTGAAAATGAAAATGGAGAAAAAAGCGAAACAAGTAAAAATGGCTAAAAACCAGAGTTTCCGCTCCTTGTTCCTCACTCCTGGAGTCTAGCGCTGATCTGAGATGTGGCTTATTCACATTTAAAGGAACAGGCACTGTTCAAACAGGGAGAATCCATAGAGGCATAGAGGCGGTGACTTAGATCCAAATGCAGTGGCGTAGATTCAAAGCTATAAATCTAATATCCAAATGTCATCAAGTCACCACAGAAAGGTTATAATATAATCTAAAGCAGGGTTCGGAGACCTATGGCAGCGGGCATATGCAACCCTCGGCTCTACCTTATCATATGTGATTATTAATATATCAGTCTACAACGTCAGGGCTCCATCCTCCTGGATTAACCCTGAACCTCCCACAATAAAGAACACTAGTTTTTTTTTCTGCCCACATGTGAACAAAGGTTTTTATGAAGGCTTTTTAATTAAAAACGTGAGAACACCATTCGTGGAGCACTCATCATGTCTCAGTGCTCTTGAAAACTATTTCATTAGTCAAAATCTATAGCCATTTCTCACTGGTGAAGACTTAAGGCAGGGTTAGGGTTAGTGGAAGTATAGAAGCTGGCACTGCAGCAAAGAGGAAGCAACTTACAGTTGAAAACCTTGACTTCAGAAGAGATGTTGGACGAGCAGGTGTCCATAAACGTATGAACATTTCATCACAACTCCCTTAGACCTCCATATACATTCAAAAACTCTTCTTCAAACCTACACTAATAGAACTCCCTGGGATGAAGTTGGATGTGACTGATGAATGTTTATGTTGGTACATGTGACACTCCTAAAAAGGCTGATGGGGGGTCATGTAGCCCTATGCTTAACACTGCTCTGTAACGTCCAAACACATAAACACTGGGGTATTTTCCAGCTCTCAAAATGTCTTACTGGCAAAGTATGTAGGTTTACTGCAGCAACGATTTTTTTCTTCTTCTCCACACTTATTAATAGCACAAATAAAACTCTTAGCCTAAAGGCTGTTTGAGTGCTCATATCACGACACGGTGATAAATGTGTGGACTTTGGCTTTACTCTGAAGCTGATACGCTGACAAATATTTACACAGCGCATGTAACACTTGACATGGTTTTCCCTCATCGTCTTTTATCATGTTAAAGTATCGCAAGTCGACAAAGAAACATTTAAAAATATCTAGGCTTTCATCAAACTTTGAAATATTGTATAGACAACTTAATATTTGAAAAGGATCAACACTCTTTTATGGCCTACGTACTTTAAACTCTTACCTTTTAGCTCAAGTGCACAGATATACAATTAGAATGCAATAAGCAGGTCATTAGTTTGGGTCACATACGTCAAAACAATAACAAATTTAGCCCTAACATTTATATTTATACCATATAACCTTGGCTGAGAATGATCTCTAACACAAGTCATACCTGCTTTGTGGAGGTCCTGTGTGGGTCCAGCCAGGATGGAGTGAAAAGTGCTAATAAAGTATGCAGAGCAACCATGGTGCTGATAAAATGGATGGTGAGTGTAGAAACAAAAAGAAGCTGATTGGTGCATCTACACTATGTGTGAATGTTTGTGGACACCCCTTTTATTTTATATTTTCAATTATTATAATAGGAGTTGGTGTGTTCTCCCCGTGTCTGCGTGGGTTTCCTCCGGGTGACTGTCTGTGAGGTGTGTGGTGTGTTCTCCCCTGTGTCTGCGTGGGTTTCCTCCGGGTGACTGTCTGTGAGAAGTTGGTGTGTTCTCCCTGTGTCTGCATGGGTTTCCTCCGGGTGACTGTCTGTGAGGAGTGTGGTGTGTTCTCTCTGTGTCTGCGTGGGTTTCCTCCGGGTGCTCCGGTTTTCTTCCACAGTCCAAAAACACACGTTGGTAGGTGGATTGGTGACTCAAAAGTGTCCGTAGGGGTGAGTGTGTGAGTGAATGTGTGTGTGTTTGTGTGTCTGTGTTGCCCTGTGAAGGACTGGCGCCCCCTCCAGGGTGTATTCCCGCCTTGCGCCCAATGATTCCAGGTAGGCTCTGGACCCACCGCGACCCTGAAATGGATAAGCGCTTACAGATAATGAATGAATGAATTATTATTATTATTATTATTTTTATTGCATATCCCAGTACTGGGCTATGTTTTATGGTGTGGTGTGAGCGAATTTCAATACATTGCCATGATTTGAGATGAACTCTTGTCAGTAAATCAAGAATACACCACCCCCCAACACAAACACACCAGACGTCCTTTTCTCTGAACATTAATAACCCATAAATACCCCCTGCTCTATGCAGTATTTTGCAGTTGGAACTACCACTGCATCATTATGTTTATTTTTAGAGCCCTACTAGATCTCTATTTCATCCCCTTGTTTTGTACATATTTCCGTAGTCATATTATCGTCTCAGTATGTGTCTCTTTTGTTTAAACTTTTAATTTCTTTTCATCTTATTTTACGTTGAATGCTACGTCATGGAAAGAGTCACCAAAGCATTTCATGGCTGTTGTTTGTACAATGTACTACTATGTATGTGAGAAATTGCATATGTTTCTTAACACTTTTGCCCCTAATGCTTTTGTTTAAAAGCCCCCTGCCCTGTGTTTCTGCCTTCTATCTACATTGATGAAGCGGTGCAAGTGTTGTCTCAACCCTGTCTCGTCCCAGATGTTTGTGGCAGGCCATATAAAGGCAGCATATCCCCCGCCAGCTGAGCCCACACACTGCATCCGAGTTCATGTACGGAGGTAAATAAATGCATGCACAGATGTCTAATCAATTAGTGTTGCTCTGTCTTTCCGTCTTTCATGTTTTTTCACTCTGATTTTCCTGGTGTTACGACCATGTGCCTTTGCATGTGCCCTATGATTCATCGCCAGGCTTTCTTCTCTGCTTCTTCCTCTCTTCTCAATTAGCGGAGGGTTTGTTACGAGCGGTGGGATCAGGCATCCTCTCTAATAAAAGCATCACCCTCTCGACGAGCGCTGCACGCGGCGCTGACTCGCGTCTCTCCTCATTAAACACTCTTAATCAATGCCTCTCTCGCTCCTGCTGAGGCTGCTGCCACGGTAACCGTGGCCCGGTGGCGTCAGCGCTTCGCCACATTCAAAAGAAACCCTCACCCTGGCTTCCTCTCCGCTTCCTGACAAACAACAAGGCAGACGTTTGATTAAGAGGCGCAGAGGAAGCTCGCTGGAAAGGTCAGTGGGCCTCGCTCCAGAGGAGGTGCTGGACTAGAGGTGCTGATGAGTCCAGGGTGGTCTCGGAGCAGGTGTGCAGAGTGAGTGACCTGCGCGGGGTCTTATCGACCAGGGAACTGTAATTGAAAGCCATGCCTTTTAAACTGTCCCTATGGAATAGTCCACAATGTCCTGCGGCCTCCAAAAGGACAGAGCAGTGACCCAACAAGGTGACCTCGACATGTGCTAGTCCTGGCAGCGCTTTCCAAAAAGAACTGAGGAAGCAGGTAAACATTTGCAAATGTCTAGGAAATTCTTGCCTCCCCTTATGACTGTTGCTACATCCATCACAGTTGAAGCTTAGGTTCCATAATGGATACTAAAGCTAATGCTAAAGCTAACACTGGAGCTAGTATGAGGTTTTTCAGCACACTACAATTAAATAAATAAAATTGATTATAATGTCATGAGTATTAGAGTAATTATATTTTTATAATTGCATAATAGAATATAATTATATTATATTATATTTACAATATCAATGTCGTTGTCACACAGCCCTAGGGTCCTGGGGCTGTGGGTTCAATCCTCACCTCATGGTTGTGTGGTGTGTTTTCCCTGTGTCTGTGTGGGTTCCCCCTGGCTGCTCCGGACTGTGTTCCATGCACCCACCACTTCTGTGGTTACAGAAGGTGAATGAATTGATGAATGAATGAATGAATACCACCCGTTTAGCTATTGGCTGAAGTCCCCCTTTCACACATGATGTCATAGACACTTCCTGGCACCGTGCCAGTTCACCTTTTCAGTACATTCCATCCCTTCAGTGTGTTGTATACACCTACACCACGTGACTGGCAGAATGTTTGAAAGTGCATAGGACCCATTGCGGTGCATTAGAGCCATGTAAACAGAACCAGAGAGTTTTGGCCATCAACTCTTTGCTTCTGTATTTTGAATATCCGTAAACCCCTACAAAACACCCGGCCCTGTGCAGTTATCTGTCTGAAAACGTCCAGCACAGTGGAGGTCATCTCAGCACTTGGGGCAGCAGATGGCTGATGTTAGAGCTACAGGTTAACGATGGGGGCATCCCTGGCTTCAGGCCCAGTCACAGCGGGGAGGGAAATTCGGTGACCAGAAGGCTGTCGAAGGTTCCACGCTAGCTCCAGGGGTCTACAACATGTTACCTGCTGAGGGGCCTCGGACCCTCGCTCATCACCCGGCGTCTCATTAATCTGAGCTTGCTCTCAGTGGATACACCTTGTTAATTAAGAGCGTGACTATAAAAGCCCATATGGAGTCGAGTTTATTTGATGGGCTCCTGCGCACAGTTGGAGTCTGATGTCTCTTAGAAGATCAGGTAATATTAACATACACCTATGAGGTGATATGAGAGGTACGGAAGCCTGCTGTCCGTTTGAACTTAATTAGCTTTGCTGAGAGGTGTTGTTAACCGTGGGCAAACAACATCCAGCAAATAAATCTTCACAGTCCAAACACTGACAATGTGTGTGTAGAGGACATGCTGAGGCTGGTTCCTTATCTAACTTTCCTGTATGTTTGTGTGTGTGTGTGTGTGTGTGTGTTTGTTTGTGCAGGTGGTACGGAAAGAGGCTCACTTTCAGCCCTGGTCAGACACTGGGGTTGTGACCTTGAGGCTGGAGCGCCGTTAATGTGCAAACTGCTTTTTACACCTCTCGTCCAGACAGACTGTTGCCTAGCAACCCATGGCACTTCAGGGAATACGAATCGCACTGACCTTTCTGACTTTGCTGCGGTGCGAAGGCACAAGGTAGGGGTCAGTGTCCAAACAGCTTTAAGCCCACACTTTTATATCGAGATGTGCCAGCTCCTTGTGATTTTGGAACGCTGTAGCAGCAGCGAGAAAAATCGGTAAAGCCAAGTCTAAAGTAGAACCACACTACAGTCCAAAGGCTGCTGTCCGAACATGTCCCGACACGTCCCAGCTGCTCCTCTAAAGGCTGTTGCTACAGCAAAAGGAACCCCATTAATATGTAGCCTTTCACAAACGGAAACATAACACAAACATAAAACAAAGAACTAAGCGGGAGTCTGAGGGAGGACGGTGAAGTGATTCATCATGGCTGAATATTAATGACCAGCAGGTACTTTGCAAGGTGCAGTGTACATAGAACAATCTGGAACACTCCCTTTATATGGAGTTATCTTAAACCCCCAGGGTAGAGATTCATGGCACCAAACTAAAAACAATATAGGAGCTTTAACTATTCGTCAAACAACATACAACCCACACACACACACCCCACACAGACAAAACATTAAAATGTCTTCCTTATTTCAGCACTTCAGTAGAGGACTCTAGTCCATCTGTTGCTCTGCATACTTTGCTAGCCCCCTTTCATCCTGTTTCTCACTGAAATGAGTCCACCAACCAAACAATACCCACTCTGTGGGGGTCTTGACCTCTGAACAACAGAGTGAATCAAATATGCAAAGTATATAAACCCACCATTGGAGCCACTGAATGTAGAAATGAAGGAAAAGGGAGGTGGCCTTGACGTTTGACAAATAGTTAAAGCCTCCATGCTGCTTTTACTGGTGTACTTTAAACCTCTACCCTGGGGAGGAGTTTTAGAATACTCCATATAAAGGTGTCCTATATTACTTTATGTAGAATGTACCTTGCGAAGAACTTGCTGGTCATTAATATTCAGCAGAGATGAATCACGTTAGCAGCTTTGCTTGGACTACTTCTTACTTCTGTGTCGTGTTCCTTGTTTTATCCTAGTTTTCTAGAATAGTTTCTCTGACTCTTTAACCTTGACTAAGTGTAATTGCTGTGTAGTTACATATGAATAACTATGTAACTACCGCTGTTGTGTTTTCTGTTGCAGCGAATCTAATGCTAATATAACTTCAATTGTGAGCTTGAATAATGCTGATAGAATTGCCTGTGTGTCTCTAGATAATTACTGTAATTAATTTATGTTGCCGGGCGGAACAATGGTGTGTAGCAGGTAGATGTCACACAGCTCCAGGGACCTGGAGGTTGTGGGTTCGATTCCCGCTCCGGGTGACTGTCTGTGAGGAGTGTGGTGTGTTCTCCCTGTGTCTGCGTGGGTTTCCTCCGGGTGACTGTCTGTGAGGAGTGTGTTGTGTTCTCTCTGTGTCAGCGTGGGTTTCCTCTGGGTGACTGTCTGTAAGGAGTGTGGTGTGTTCTCCCTGTGTCTGCGTGGGTTTCCTCCGGGTGACTGTCCGTGAGGAGTGTGGTGTGTTCTCCCTGTGTCTGCGTGGGTTTCCTCCGGGTGACTGTCTGTGAGGAGTGTGGTGTGTTCTCCCTGTGTCTGCGTGGGTTTCCTCCGGGTGACTGTCTGTGAGGAGTGTGGTGTGTTCTCTCTGTGTCTGCGTGGGTTTCCTCCGGGTGACTGTTTGTGAGGAGTGTGGTGTGTTCTCCCTGTGTCTGCGTGGGTTTCCTCCTGTTTCCTCTCACAGTCCAAAAACACACGTTGGTAGGTGGATTGGCGACTCAAAAGTGTCCGTAGGTGTGAGTGAATGTGTGAGTGTGTGTGTTGCCCTGTGAAGGACTGGCGCCCCCTCCAGGGTGTATTCCTGCCTTGCGCCCAATGATTCCAGGTAGACGCTGGACCCACCGCGACCCTGAATTGGATAAGGGTTACAGATAATGAATGAATGAATGCATTTTTGTTGCTACATATTCTCAAACGCACAAGCTGCTCTACTATATTCCAAATGTAACAGTAAAGGAAACACGTTGTTGGATTAGGCATCGTCGTGTGTAACGTCATTTATTGGGAGACAAATTGGGACCAAGAGTGGATATGCAACGTCTAGCAACATCATATTCAAAGCCAGAGATATTTTGCTCATGCTGTAGTTGAAGGTCATTCAGAATAACAGAGCCCAGTACGTGGTTTACTTCTGTCATGATCAAACAAAAGAAACCCCCACCTCCCACCGCACCCGCCCCTAAACCACACATTCGGACGGGTCTTTGGCTTTGATGTTCCGAATTCACATTCTCCGAAACGCACTGTCCACTGATATGCTATTCCATATCAGAGAAGGGCTGCTAATGTCCCCACTGTTTGCGCAACTTTTAAGACAGTCCAGCCGAGGCGTGACCTTTCATGGCATATGGCGCGCTTCCTTAATGTTGAGCGGAACAGCAGGCCGCATGCTGACTTTGATTGCCATCAAAGGAGAAGAAAGCCAGGCCTGACGGAGGGGATGAATATGCATGGAATATTCATGACAGTAAAGGTTTCCGTGGGGACGAGGCGTGGGTCAGGCCTTTGAACTCGGCACTTAATCATTTACCTGAGGACTGTTTGAGCATTCAGTTGCTGGGGGTGGGGGGGCAGCCAGAACCACATATCCCAGGTGAGTCATTAATCAAAGCACTTATGATCTCAGAGCAGAAGGCCAGCGGTCACTCGGAGCCAGTCTCATCAAACGGGACCGTCCGGCTGAGAGCTGAAGATCCGGAAGCACTGACCTTGACCGCTCTTACAAGGTCGCCACTCGGTTCCAAAGCAGGCCTTCCTACCTCCTACTGCTCGGCCCAAAGTGGACTGAGCCTAATCAGGCTGCAATCAAAAGCAGCAGATCAATGGAAAGTTCTCAGCATCTGGTGTGGGCACCAGAAAAGGAGAAACTGAAGTAGACGAAGTGGTGAGCCAAAGCTTGATGGCCACGGGAGGCCGAGCTCTGCCCTCGGGCACAGGCGGATATCAGGAGAGGCAGACGGCCAGGGTTATTTTTCTGTTTGTTGCCGAGCCTTTTTTCTCCCTCTTGCTGAGCCGCTGCATGTTTTTCAGATGCCGAGATGTTTGGACTGTGGATTAAGTGGTCAGGGGAAAGGAGAAGAGTGTAGGCACGAACACATACACACACACACACACAAAACAAACCAGGCTGGAGGATGGTGCATTACCTCTGCCCAACACCATACACGTTCAAATCGAAATCAAATCTGAATAAGGATTATGGCTTATTGGTACATGTCCAGAAATTCATGTGATGCCACAGAAGAGTCACTTTTAGGGTGTTAGACACAATACATTCATCGCTTACTTTTGCAAAGCTTACTTCTGTATCAGCTCCTTACTCACATTTTCTCTTCCACCTTAAATGGTTGAACCTTTTGGGCTGGTGAATTAATGCTGTGTCCCAAACTACACCGTTCTGCCTGTTAAACCCATGAGGACACAGGGAGAACACACCACACTCCTCACAGACAGTCACCCGGAGGAAACCCACACAGACACAGGGAGAACACACCACATTCCTCACAGACAGTCACCCGGAGGAAACCCATGCAGACACAGGGAGAACACACCACACTCCTCACAGACAGTCACCCGGAGGAAACCCACGCAGACACAGGGAGAACACACCACACTCCTCACAGACAGTCACCCGGAGGAAACCCACGCAGACACAGAGAGAACACACCACACTCCTCACAGACAGTCACCCGGAGGAAACCCACGCAGACACAGGGAGAACACACCACACTCCTCACGGACAGTCACCCGGAGGAAACCCACGCAGACACAGGGAGAACACACCGCACTCCTCACGGACAGTCACCCGGAGGAAACCCACGCAGACACAGGGAGAACACACCGCACTCCTCACGGACAGTCACCCGGAGGAAACCCACGCAGACACAGGGAGAACACACCGCACTCCTCACGGACAGTCACCCGGAGGAAACCCACGCAGACACAGGGAGAACACACCGCACTCCTCACGGACAGTCACCCGGAGGAAACCCACGCAGACACAGGGAGAACACACCGCACTCCTCACGGACAGTCACCCGGAGGAAACCCACACAGACACAGGGAGAACACACCGCACTCCTCACGGACAGTCACCCGGAGGAAACCCACGCAGACACAGGGAGAACACACCGCACTCCTCACGAACAGTCACACGGAGGAAACCCACGCAGACACAGGGAGAACACACCACACTCCTCACAGACAGTCACTCGGAGGAAACCCACGCAGACACAGAGAGAACACACCACACTCCTCACAGACAGTCACCCGGAGCGGGAATCGAACCCACAACCTACAGGTCCCTGGAACTGTGTGACTGCAACACCTGCTGCGCCACCGTGTCACCCACTGGAGAGACCTGATATATTTTATTCTCCCTCATGTGAATTATCTTCCCTGTTTCTTCACAAGGTTTTTACCTATTTTTTTGTGCTTTTTGGAGCTTTGCGTTTTATATGTTGCTTGAACTTCCTGTAACTGGTTCTAATGTCCAAACCGTCCAAGAAAAGCAAACAAACCAGATCTTGGTTCAGTGTGTTCTGGACTGAGACCACTTTTGGATCAAATCGTGGTCCTTTGGTCCAGGGCATCTTTCACACATTCCTGACAAGTCTGAAAGTCAAGGACCAAACAAGACATGTGTGAAAGCCCCCTTGGACCCCTCATGAGCATTTAAAACCTGTGTTGAATCTGCAAAGCCAAATATTGCTTTGAAAAGGAGTATATATCACGTTATATCTGTCACATTACCTCTTTACACTAAATTGATCAACAAGTAAAAGGTCCTTGTCAATCCAAACGGCTCTTAATGAGTTTGCACAGTGCATCCAACAATAAAGACAGCACACAGCAAGACACAGCAAACACAGTAACACACAGAGACCTCTGATACAAGGTGCTGATAAGTTTCATACTAGCCAAAGTGGGACCAGAGAGAGAGACAAAAGCAATAGCAAAGAGAGAGAGAGAGAAGGAGAGAGAGAGAGATACCAAAGACAGAAACAAGCAGGAAAGAGAACAAGGGTAAGGGAAATTTTTAAACTTGAGCAAACACACACCTTAAACGCTTTTAAACATGAGCAAACAAACACCTGGAGCAGTGAGGAACATGAGGAAGGGCCATGGCAAGGACAGTCACATGTGTTGAGGGGAGGCATGGCCAGGAGACACAAGAGGAGAAAGTAAACAAGACAGGGACAGAGGACACACAGAGAAATACAAAAAGAAGAAAACACACAAAAGATCCCAAACAGAATTAAAATTAAACGAAAAAGAGAAAGAGGGGCCAGTAAAATAATAAAAATTGTGTAAAATTTGTGGTAAGAAACTGGCAGCTGTGGTTGCCAAAATGCCACTGTAAAATGGAGGTAGTGTCGCAGTCACACAGCTCCAGTGTCCTGGGGTTGTGGGTTCAATTCCCGCTCCGGGTGACTGTCTGTGAGGAGTGTGGTGTGTTCTCCCTGTGTCTGCGTGGGTTTCCTCCGGGTGACTGTCTGTGAGGAGTGTGGTGTGTTCTCCCTGTGTCTGCGTGGGTTTCCTCCGGGTGACTGTCTTTGAGGAGTGTGGTGTGTTCTCCCTGTGTCTGCGTGGGTTTCCTCCGGGTGACTGTCTGTGAGGAGTGTGGTGTGTTCTCCCTGTGTCTGCGTGGGTTTCCTCCGGGTGACTGTCTGTGAGGAGTGTGGTGTGTTCTCCCTGTGTCTGTGTGGGTTTCCTCTGGGTGACTGTCTGTGAGGAGTGTGGTGTGTTCTCCCTGTGTCTGCGTGGGTTTCCTCCGGGTGACTGTCTGTGACGAGTGTGGTGTGTTCTCCCTGTGTCTGCGTGGGTTTCCTCTGGGTGACTGTCTGTGAGGAGTGTGGTGTGTTCTCCCTGTGTCTGCGTGAGTTTCCTCCAGGTGACTGTCTGTGAGGAGTGTGGTGTGTTCTCCCTGTGTCTGCGTGGGTTTCCTCCGGGTGACTGTCTGTGAGGTGTTGGTGTGTTCTCCCTGTGTCTGCGTGGGTTTCCTCCGGGAGCTCCGGTTTCCTCCCACAGTCCAAAAACACACATTGGTAGGTGTATTGGCGATTCAAAAGTGTCCGTAGGTGTGTGTGTGTGTGTGTGTGTGTGTGTGTGTGTGTGTGTGTTGCCCTGTGAAGGACTGGCGCCCCCTCCAGGGTGTATTCCTGCCTTGCGCCCAATGATTCCAGGTAGGCTCTGGACCCACCGCGACCCTGAACTGGATAAGGGTTACAGATAATGAATGAATGAATAAATGTAGCGATTTCGCATTTAAAGGAACGGCCATGTTAAACAAGGCTGTTTGAACACAGGGAAAAGGCTGCTGTGGTGTTTGATCCTTGTGGTATTTTGACCAAATTTATTCATTTTAAAATACGCCACTCTGTTCCAATTAGCTGAAATGCCTTCAAGGGTTAAAGCAGCTTATTATTAATTCCACTAATTGGAGAGCTCTTTTGGACTCTAATGCACTCTGAAGGCCAGGTCCCTGGTTATGGATTAAGCTCAGTCTTAGTCCGAATTGCATTTCCAACGAAGAGGCACAATTAAAAACTCTTCCTAGACTGAGATTCGGGTTGAGGCTTGCCAGGCATCTGTGACGGGCTGGATCTGGCCCAGTAGTGTATGTGGAGCTCAAAGGACTTTAATGCAGCGTGCCAAGGGAACACTATCCACCTCGACATGGGCTTTGAAGTAGAGAGTTCCCACACTTGAAGGAGAAAGCCCATTGGTAATCACAGTGTGTCAGGAGTGTGGCAGCTTTATTCAGAGCTTCACCTGCAATTAGCACTCATCGGTGGCTGGATGGTCTTTGGGAAAGGTGTGATGCAAGTGTCTCTTTGTCTCAGGAGTGTGTCCTTGCGGACGAGTGAATCGCGGGTCTGCCAGTGCTGCAGCTCTGAAAAGACCTGACGCCGCCTGTCCCTCGCCGTGGAGTTTTTCTCTGCGTTAATTTCAGAGTCGAGAGCTCGGGCGACGTGTGAGGTACACCCCTCTCTCTCCCTCCTCTTCGCCTGTACCAATTCAGGGTGACATTGGAAGGCGCTCAGCATGCTATTCGCCCTCCTGCGCCTCTCAGGAGGTGTGAGCGCCGTCCTGATGTCTGTCGCCGTGGTGATGCGCGCTTGGTCACAGTCATCGGGGAGGCATGTGACATTCTTGATGGAGGGCAGGCTGGCAGCTGTTGCCGCAGCCGACGGCTCGCTCCCGCACTGAATCAGCAGCTGGAGAGAGAGAGGGAGAGGGAGAGAGAGATCAAAGTTGGAAGTGGGGAAAGGGAAGGTGGATTCTAAGGCATGTGTGCCTTTTATGTTTTTTTTACCCATCCTCCATCTGTCTGATTAAGGGTGGCAGGATAAAAGTGACACACTTGGCCTCTCTCAACCAACAAAGCCAACGTGAGATTATTCTTTAAGAATACCTTCACAGAATCATTTCACCTCAGACATATTTCTTGTGCATTTAACTCAGTGTGTGTGTGTGTGTGTGTGTGTGTGTGTGTGTGTGAGAGAGAGCCATGCCTGTTTCATGCTAATGGAAAGGTTTGGAAAAAGATCCAATTTACACAATTATCCCCCTCAACCAAAATGTAGCTGATCAGCCAAGACATGTTTGGGGCCAAACTTTGCTTCTCTAGTTTTGCACTAGAGCTACGTTCCTAATGTAGCTAGCAAGTAAATGAAAGCTTATAGCATGCTAATTAGCATCGTGTAAACCTCATGCAAGTCAAATCACACTGTATCCTCAAAATCACTACAAAGATGCTCAGATCCAAATGAAAAATTTAAACATCTGCACGGTGCATCTGTAAACTTGCCTACTTGCTTTCTCCGGTCTGTGATGCAAGAGTAGCGCAAGATTTTGTAGTTTACCAATGAAGAAAACCCCCTTCTGACGATGCGTCTTGATACGTCTTGAAGGTGGGAGGTATGTTTGAAATAAAAGTGGTGTGGATACACGAGGGAGGGGTGTTTGAATATAGTTTTTCATTTCCATTAGCGGCCTACATCAGGAGTTGTGTAGTTCTCAGCCTCTACGCCAGTGGTACATCTGTTGATTTCTTTGATAGTAAAGACCACCAGGGTCTTTAACTGCCTTTGCAAGGTCTTTCTCATTTTACTCTTTAGTGTGTGTGTGTGTGTGTGTGTGTGTAATGAATGTCAAATATCTATTTAACAAATCTAAAGAAACGTTTGAGTGTAATTTTTCCCAATTGAGTGTCGGCCTTGTGGGAAAAAATGGGAACAATTGCAGCAAACCTAGTCGCAAAACCAAATTCAACTTTGGCAGTTTGGAAGCAATTTGGCTTTCAACCAAATGAAAAGGGAGAACCAGCCAATTTGGATAAGTCAAAATGTAAAATCTGTGCCAGTTTGCTGTGAAACAGTAAAATACATTGAATTTGAGATCTCATTAAGTTACGTATCATTCAGCGATCGAAGCCCAGCTGCCTCCACCAGCAATGAGTCATGGACCAGCCTCAAAAGGAAGAGCTCAGGCCGGTCCCAGCCGCCAGTTAGGAGTACAGCACTAGAATCAGAATATATTAAGAAATTTGGGGCGGAAATATCGTATAGCGCAGTGTTGAGCCTCGTTAAATCACCTCGTTTCACTGTGACAGCCCTCCCAGTAAACAAGGAAAGTCCCTGGACGTTCAAAATAGGTCTAAAAGTAGTCTGTCCGTCAAGGACATATTTTAAACGTCAATGGACGTCCAAAATCCATCTTAGTAAGTTAGTTAAGTGGTGACCAATCAATAACGTCAGTGGACGTCCAAAATGCGTTTTATACAAGTAATTTATTTCGGGACCAATTAATAACGTCAATGGACGTCCAAAATACGTCTAATAGTCGTCTTTTCAATGTCTGTGTTTGGACGTCTTTTCAACTTTCATTTTCAACCTTAAGAGAACGTTGATTAGACGGCAGTCATTACGTTATTTCAACGTTGAATCAACGGCTAAATGTTTACTGGGCTAGTTCTCACTGTGTCTGCATGGGTTTCCTCCAGGTGCTCCATGGGTTCCCTCCCAAAGTCCAAAAACCCATGCTGCTTGGTTTTCTTCAGTTAGCAACACACTTAGCCTTGTAGCTCCAGTGTGAAAGAAGCAAATACCAAACACCTAACTTGTTTTGTCTGATCAGCTACTTTTGGAATGGGAGGTAAATTGTAGAAATAAGACTTTTCAGTATCAGGGGACACCAGCAGCTGTGCTAAATGCATATATAGCATGTCTGTCCTATGGCGTTAGCATCAATGTCATAAGCATCAAGTGGAGAGTACTGCTGGCCTTTATAACAGCTGCCATGGCTCATATCCGCCGCTAAATGGCTCCCGGGGTCAGCCGATGTGCATGCTTTAATTACCCAGCTAAAGCAAACTGCGCTAGGATCACTGACAGTTTGCATACTGCCTTGTATAGATGTCATGTCGCTAACCCTTCATCACTGTCTGCCTACCGCTTAAATACTTTATAGGAGCATGTGATCACGCTCCCTGGCTGTCATTAACGATTAGGGGAGTGATACCAGGCACGTACTCAGAGAAGTCAGGTCCGCTCTGTATGGGCGACGTGTCCTGCTTTGTCCAGGAGCTGTGTCCGTACTTACACAATACCAGCAGCTCCCAAAGCAACCCCCAGGCACTCTCAGAGGAACAGAGGCCTGTGACGTGCTTGTGTATTTATGAGTCCATTAAGCACAAGGACATGACAGCATTTTAATATTGCCATCCTTTTAGCGCTCTCATCCAGATTTATCTCCCTTGCCCTGCAGTGATTCACCGGTGCGAGAGCGAGTAGCCACAACTAAGCCTTGTCGACGGATCAAGGCGAAGGGATCACGGCACCTGAGGCTGCACTGGAAATAAAAAGTGCTGATTTGCTGCCATTTTTCTTCATCTGTTTCTCCCCCACATTATTCAAAAAGCAATGAGTTGCCGTTGTTGGGGTTCCGTTTTCCCCATGTGCTTTAAAGTTACGTAATTAGCTTCATCCGTTAAAATAGTGCCAAAATATTACACATTATCATCCTGCATCCCGTCACTTCACCTTCTGAATCAAGACATCACCAAGGGCACGAGGAGCTACATCAAACACACCATTGCCTCTTCCTTTTTACGTCACACTTAATGAGAGCTAAAACTGGGCACCGCAGTTCAAAGGCTTTTCCAGGCTACATTACCTTGATGCACTAAGCGGAGATCAACAGCAGTGATGCAGGCTGTAGTTTGTTATCTCAGGAGGATAGAAATGGAGATCAAGCGGATCAGCAGGGTTAAGGCAGATTTTATGCTTCTGTGTTCACTCGTCGCAAGCCCTGCACCCAGCAATGAGCCCTACACCATTGTGAGTGTCTGTACTTGTCCTGCATCATTTTGCAGTTACACCACTAAACCACTAGGAGGGAATCACAGATATCTGTACTTCACAATATATTCATTCATTCATTCATTATCTGTAAGTGTTTATCCAGTTCAGGGTCGCGGTGGGTCCAGAGCCTACCTGGAATCATTGGGTGCAAGGCGGGGACACACCCTGGAGGGGGTGCCAGTCCTTCACAGGGCAACACACACACACATTCACTCACACACTCACACCTATGGACACTTTTGAGTCGCCAATCCTACCAACGTATGTTTTTGGGCTGTGTGAGGAAACAGGAGCACCAGGAGGAAACCCACGCAGACACAGGGAGAACACACCACACTCCTCACAGACAGTCACCCAGAGGAAACCCACGCAGACACAGGGAGAACACACCACACTCCTCACAGACAGTCACCCGGTGGAAACCCACGCAGACACAGGGAGAACACACCACACTCCTCACAGACAGTCACCCGGAGGAAACCCACGCAGACACAGGGAGAACACACCACACTCCTCACAGACAGTCGCCCGGAGGAAACCCACGCTGACACAGGGACAACACACCACACTCCTCACAGTGTGTCCCTGCCTTGCACCCAGTGATTCTGTGTATGCTCCGAACACATCTCCCTGTGTCTGCGTGGGTTTCCTCCCGGTGACTGTCTGTGAGGAGTTGAACACACCACACTCCTCACAGACAGTCACCCGGAGGAAACCCACGCAGACACAGGGAGAACACACCACACTCCTCACAGATAGTCACCCAGAGGAAACCCACGCGGACACAGAGAGAACACATCAACTCCTCACAGACAGTCACCGGGAGGAAACCAATGCAGACACAGGGAGAACACACCACACTCCTCACAGACAGTCACCCGGAGGAAACCCACGCAGACACAGGGAGAACACACCACACTCCTCACCGACAGTCACCAGAAGGAAACCCACACAGACACAGGGAGAACCCACAACTTCCAGGTCCCTGGAGCTGTGTGACAGCGATGCTACCTGCCGCGCCACTGTGCTGCTGTCAGGGTCGTGTGATGAGTAGATTCAGGGAGGCGGACACACTCGCTATAACACGGAATTTTTAATAAAGAAATAACAAAACAAACGAACTAGACGAGAAACACGAAATAACATTAACGAGCAGGAAAAAGGGCAAGCTAGAGATCACACATTACAAAACACAAACGAGAAACACTACGAAGAAACGTGAGCGTGAAACAAACACAATGAAACCATGAAACAAACAAAGAGATGAACAAAATGACCGATACCAGGAAGTGAGGGAAGAGGGCTTAAATACATGAACTAACTAGACACACCTGACACAGATAACGAGGACAATTACAGAGAGGCGGAACAAGAGGTGGAGCGAGTGAACATAAACAAAGCCATGTGAGGAGAAGGAAAACAACGAACAGAGCACATGGAAGAGGAAAACAAAGCAGAAAGTGTCAAGGTGTGACAGACGCCCCCCCCAAGACGCGCAACTCCCGGAGCGCGAAAAACGAGACTCTCCAGGAGCTGGCGCAGGAGGGGGCCAGAAGAAACAAGACAAACTAGAAAAGACTCAGAATGGAAAAGGGAACAAGGAACTAGACTTTAAACGGACATCGGACAGGACTAGAGAGAAGAGACGGAGAATAGGCAGGAGAAGACAGGGTGCTGGAACTTAGGTTTGAAACTGAACGGGGACTGAGCCAGAACAGGAGCAGATAAACGTGACTGGACTTGGGACAAGACGGGAGCAGAAACAGGGTACTGACATTTAGACTGGACAGAGGACTGAAGAGGACTAACAGGGAACTGGACATGAGACTGGACAGATGGTTTAATAGGGTACTGGAAAGAGTTAGGAAACTGGACTTGAGGAAAGGGAACAGGGACCATGACATTAACAGGAACTGAGACGAACACGGTGACAGGGACCGGAACAGAAACAAAAACAGACAAAGGCACAGGGACAAGGACAGAGACAGGAACCAGAACAGGGACAGATACAGGGACAAAAACAACTGGGTGGTACCCAGGACTGGCATGTGTCTGTGGGACTGTCCAAGGTGCCAGCCTGGGTACAGTTCTGGGGATTGGCCTCGAAGTCCTTGGGGCCGGAGCCGCAGTCACAGGCTTAGAAATAGGCCGGAGCCACAGTCACTGGCTTAGAAACGGCCGGAGCCACAGTCACTGGCTTAGAAACGGCCGGAGCCACAGTCACTGGCTTAGAAACGGCCGGAGCCACAGTCTCATGGGCAGAAACGGCCTTAGCCAAAGTCACTGGAGTAGAAACGGCCGATGCCACAGTCTCAGGGGTAGAAACGGCCGTGGCCACAGTCTCAGGGGCAGAAACGGCCGTAGCCACAGTCTCGTACTCACGGAGACTGGAGACCCTGCGACGACGTCCACGGAGACAGGGGAACCTGCAGTGACGTCCGAGGAGGCAGGCGGAACTGCGACGACGTCCACGGAGGCAGACGGAACTGCGACGACGTCCACGGAGGCAGACGGAACTGCGACGACATCCACGGAGGCAGACGGAACTGCGACGACGTCCACGGAGGCAGACGGAACTGCTACGACGTCGTCCACGGAGGCAGACGGAACTGCGACGACGTCGTCCACGGAGGCAGACGGAACTGCGACGACGTCGTCCACGGAGGCAGACGGAACTGCGACGACGTCGTCCACGGAGGCAGACGGAACTGCGACGACGTCGTCCACGGAGGCAGACGGAACTGCGACGACGTCATCCACGGAGACTGGAGAACGTGCGACGACGTCCACGGAGGCAGAGGAATCTGCGCCGTCGTCCACGGAGACTGGAGAACGTGCGACGACGTCCACGAAGGCAGAGGAATCTGCGACGTCGTCTACGTAAACAGAAGAGGCGGGCGTCGCTCCTTCGAAGACAGGAGAAGCGGACGCCGCCTTCAAGGAGAGCTCCAGGCGTGCCATGAGGTCTGTAAGCTTCTCCTGGAGGTCAGGAGTGAGCGCAGAGCGGTGTTTAGGAACTGGGGTCCTAGCGACGACGTCCATGGAGACAGGCGCGGCGGTAGGTGCTGCGCTCAGGGAAACAGACGCGGCCGTAGGCGTTGCGCTCAGGGAAACAGACGCGGCCGTAGGCACCGCGCTCAGGGAGACAGGCACGGCCGGAGGTGTTGCGCTCAGGGAGACAGGCGCGGCCGGAGGTGCCGCGGGCACGAAGAGAGGCGCTACCGGAGGTGCCGCTCTTACAGGAACCGGAACGGCCGTAGATGCCGCTTTTACGGAAGCAGGAATTGAAACGCCCAGCGAGGCAGTTGCTCGTGCTGCTCTCCAAGCACGAGTTGTGGCTCTAGCGGGTTTGGGCGCACTCTCGAGGGACTTCTTTGAACTTAGTTCCCCCGGAGATGCGCCTCTGTTAGCCTCATCTCCCATGTCCTGTGATCTGAGGCTAACAGCCCTTGTCCATAACGCCCCCCCAAAAATCTCTCCGGACCTGAGGGGGTAATTATCTGGAGCTGGGTTCTCAGACTGCTTTCTCCTCCGGCTCCGTCGATTCCCGCTGGAGGAATCACTCGATTCCTGAATCGAGTCTTCTGTTCGGGGGAAAGGTACCACACCGGACAGCCGTTGACTCCATTCTGAAGCCGCTTTCAACGCCTCCTCCACGGGATCTTGGCGGAACGGAGTACGGCGAATTACACCTCTCTTAAATGGATAGTCCATGCTAGCTGTGTCCATTTTTTGATCGGTCATTCTGTCAGGGTCGTGTGATGAGTAGATTCAGGGAGGCGGACAAGATCGCTATAACACGGAATTTTTAATAAAGAAATAACAAAACAAACGAACTAGACGAGAAACACGAAATAACATTAACGAGCAGGAAAAAGGGCAAGCTAGAGATCACACATTACAAAACACAAACGAGAAACACTACGAAGAAACGTGAGCGTGAAACAAACACAATGAAACCATGAAACAAACAAAGAGATGAACAAAATGACCGATACCAGGAAGTGAGGGAAGAGGGCTTAAATACATGAACTAACTAGACACACCTGACACAGATAACGAGGACAATTACAGAGAGGCGGAACAAGAGGTGGAGCGAGTGAACATAAACAAAGCCATGTGAGGAGAAGGAAAACAACGAACAGAGCACATGGAAGAGGAAAACAAAGCAGAAAGTGTCAAGGTGTGACAGCTGCCCCTAAAATGAACAATAATTACTAAATTGAGACTAAAACTAATACACATTTTAGTAAAAACACTATGACTAAAACTAAATAAAATCAGCTACCTATATTACCACTGGAATGGGTTTGTTATTAAAAGCTAATAATGCAACATCTGTACCTGACCACGCTATTGTTCCACAGCAATGAGGCAGAGGCCATAGCTTGTTATCTCAGGTGGATAGAGACAGCAGACAAAGGTGAAAATAGAAGGTAGAGAGCGAGCAGATTCATTACAGGGATTTCATTTTTCATGGACCCCAGCAGGTCCTATCAGTCTTGCTCAGGTGGCGGTTGCTGAGAAGGTAGCACTCAGCAGTGTTTCATCAAAGGCCGCTCCAAACTGGAAGCACCTGCTTACGAGAGCCTCAAAACCATCTGCCGTTCTGTGCTGACATTAGCTGAGAATCGCCCACATACCAGGATTCGAGAACATCCCGTCTATATTGAAATTAGGATACTTGGCAGAGATGCCCCATGAATTAAGTGGTAGCTCCTTGTGGTTTAATAGCGTCTGTCAGAAAGCCAGTGAGCGAACAGATTGCATGAAAAACCAACAAACGCAACAGGAGCGAGTTAGAGCTACTGTATTTCATGGTTCTAATCACCTTAAATGAGCCCGGACCCTCATAATGACTTCGTTGTTAAGGAAAGCAAGATGGCTTGGCGCCAAATAAGGGGAGATGATGACTGAGTTGTTTTTGCCATGGCTCCTCTGGGGGACAGTGCACAGATTACAGGCAAATGAAGTCACCCTCCACAGAGCACAGTCCCAGCATCAGCAGCAAGTAAGCCCCCCACATCCCCCCTGAGAAAGCACTTGGCAGGTTCTGAAGACTCCATGTAATGGCTGCCATCATTGTGCCAACATAGGCAGAGTACACATGAGAGTCTTCAAGAGTTTTACTTCAGAGCTTTGCCCTAACATTCCTCTAAAGAAGTGTATGGGCTAATACAACAGACCCTCTCAGATTCAAGATGGCTGCTTCAGCTTCTCTGTAAAAATATACAGGACAACATTATGTCCCACTCCAGATGGTGGAATAGTCACATGGTTTAATTTAGAACTTTGGAAATGTCTCTTATTGCTTTGCTGACCATTGTCTATCAGTCACAAAGCTCATATATTCAGGTTTTGCTGATTCATCCCTTTCAGAATGTTTATCTAATGGTAAGGCAAGTTTATAGAGTACTTTTCAGACACAATTCAAAGTGCTTCACAAAGGAAAAAGCAGGTTTCTTAAATAAAATTTTTAAGAAATGTAAAAATCAACAGAACCTTTAAATATTTTATTATCTTACATTTTAAAGCATGCTCCAATTCTTAAAAAGTAATAAATACACAGTGGGTCCTTGCACATTTAGGTCATGGGAGTAATGAATGAATCCTTGGAATTACAACAAATATAAAATCATAAAAGGCTATTAAAATGCTTAATTAATGCTCAAAATAACCAAGAACTTCAGAGTTTATTTGAAGCTAATTAGTATATTTTGACCTAACTTCGCTTATAGTTTCAACTGCATTTATTCATTCACAATCTGTAACAACTTATCCAGTTCAGGGTCGCGGTGGGTCCGGAGCCTACCCGAAAACACTGGGCACAAGGCAGGAACACAGACTGGAAGGGGTGCCAGTTCTTCACAGGGCAACACATTCACTCACACCCTTGAGTCGGCAATCCACCTACCAACGTGTGTTTTTGGACTGTGGGAGGAAACCGGAGCACCCGGAGGAAACCCACGCAGACACAGGGAGAACACACCACACTCCTCACAGACAGTCACCCGGAGGAAACCCACGCAGACACAGGGAGAACACACCACACTCCTCACAGACAGTCACCCGGAGGAAACCCACGCAGACACAGGGAGAACACACCACACTCCTCACAGACAGTCACCCGGAGGAAACCCACGCAGACACAGGGAGAACACACCACACTCCTCACAGACAGTCACCCGGAGGAAACCCACGCAGACAGAGGGAGAACACACCACACTCCTCACAGACAGTCACCCGGAGGAAACCCATGCAGACACAGGGAGAACACACCACACTCCTCACAGACAGTCACCCGGAGGAAACCTACGCAGACACAGAGAGAACACACCACACTCCTCACAGACAGTCATCCGGAGTGGGACTAGAACCCACAACCTCCAGGTCCCTGGAGCTGTGTGACTGCGACACTACCTGCTGCACCATTTAACTAGGGAAATATCTCACTGAGACTTAAAATCTCGATTGAGTCCTGGCAGTGGTGTTTGTTGAGCACTAGTGAACTACAGTCCATTGCTGAAGGACTTTAAAACCACTCCTGTCCATCCTTGGCATTGGGGATAGTGACACTGGGGACACTACATTCAAGGCATAGCTGGGGGTCACAGATGAGAGGGTAAATTTCAAAAATAAATATTTAAGCAACTCATTCATTCATACTCATTTCATATATTTCACAAATTAATGTACATTTTTTTTTTTATTATTATTTCTACAACAATAAATCTAGGCTGCGTATGGTCCCATGATTGCAGCAAAGCTCTGATTATTGTTATCTTATTTTATTTTATCTTTATATATATATATATATATATATAATTATTATTATTATTATTAACAACACACACACACAAAAATCCCAGAGAATTCCTTTATGCACACAATATAATTAGAATATTTACAAGTTTATTTTAGGCAAAGGCCTGTAGACGACAAAGTTTGACTACATCTGCCTTATGTGGTCCCTGCAGCGTGTCCGATTCCATTGGCAATGCTTTAGGCTTAAAAGCAGTGACTCTGACAGTGGACAGTGGTGGTCACCCAGAATGATGCACTGGCAACTGCATGAGTAATCAGTGCAGAGACTAAAGGGAAGACCATTCTTACCTAATGATTTTACAGCCTGGGAATGACACATCCACACCTTGGGATTTGCGCACCGAGAGCCGACGTGCATTCCGTCTTAAACCTCCCCACGATCCGAGAGCTTCTTTCAGCCTGGTGTTGAGCAGGATGCAAGAACTGTGGAAGAAGAGTGAAAACAGTGTCTGCAGAGCTTGGGGCTAAGACAATTCGATAATAATTACCCAAACCGAGACCCTGGGAGAGGCAGAGCGTGTGAGAACGGTGTGAGAGGATCGATTTCAGGCTGGAGAGAAAGAGACAGAAGAGGTCTGCCCATGGGACACCTCAACACACAATCCCATCATCCTCTCTGCTCTGTGATGGAAGTCCCGTGGTGGAGAAGATTCCCTTCAATCATTAAACACCTGATGTTAACACTCACAGTGCGAACGGCAGCGCTTTGTTAAGGCGCCTGTTTCTCACGCGGCTAATTTACGTTACTTCGCAGCTAGAGGGAAAGACTAGAGTCCAGTTGGTGCGTGATCAGCAGAAAGTGCTCAGTGCTCCTTGCTCCAGGCCTTGGAATGCAGACACAAAGAGGAAAAGTAGGTTTTTCTGCTCTCTTTCTCATTTCACCCAGCCGCTCGTGTATTGATTTCAAGTGAGCGCTAAAGCTGTAATGGTCTTCTTATGTAAGACTTTGGTGTTATACACTATATTTCATATGTTAAAAGTGCAGGAATTGTCGACACCATTGACAGCCCAGCCGGAGGCATGACTATTTCTCATTTCTCTCATGTTCCTTTCCTTCAGATCTCATGAGAAATGGAAAAATAAATGCCAAGTCATAGATTGCAACCTTGATCTTCCATATTGAATAAAAATGATGTACTGAACTTACTTGGTTTAAATGGAAATCATTTCCACATGAATAAAATATACACAACATGTCCTGAAGTTTCAGGTTAGTTCAGGTATTTCACGGTGCGTCCACTGTGGACACAGACATTCTGTTTGTATAGACTCCACGGACATGGAATGATTTGAAGCATGCAGCCGCACAAGAGCTGGAGGCCATCGTACCCAGTGCCAAGTATCAGCCAGAGCGGTATGAAGCCCCCGGCCGCCAGTCTTCTTACTTCAACTTGTTATAACCCTGACTTTAAAGGAAACACTGTACAACTTTTAGTGCTTTGCTGATTGAAGACAATCTTCCTATGCTGCTGCTTCTACCGTGTGAAGTGGAGACACTTCTAACGAGCTTAAAAAAAGTAAGTGGACAGAAGTGCTGTGACCTTTCCACCAACCCAGCACATCCCTCTCTTCATCCGTGGTGTGACTGTGACTAATAAACTGTTGAACTAAATCTCTGGTTTCATTCAGGAGCATGATCACCCACTCCTCAAGCTCCAGAGCTGTTCTGTGAAAGAGAGAGATAACAGGAGAGAATCCTTAGCTTGAGTAGAGCATGTTCCTTCAATTACAAAACTGATTTACCACATAACAAATCAAATTTGTAAGAAAATATACCTGAGATTGACCCAAGCCCTGTGTTGTATTTATAGGTAATATATGTTCAATCAAAAAACACTCTTTATAAAATTCAGAGGATGTTTCCTCATCATTTGCCAGTGCTCTGGTTTGTTTGCACATTGGAAAAAGCTCCAGTGTTTGTACACAGCCCTGGCTTGGTAAACTGGGGTGGAAAAAAATCGAAGGGTCTTGGCGCAAATTGGCTCAGTGTATCTCTCTCTCTCTCTCTCTCTCTCTCTCTCTCTCTCACTCTCTCTCTCTTACTCTTTCTCTCTCTTTCTCTCTCTCATTTTCTCTCTTTCCCTCTCTCTCTCTTTCTCTCACTCTTTCTCTCTCTCTCTCTCTCTCTCTCTTTCTATTTCTCTCTCTCTCACTTTCTCTCTTTCACTCTCTCTCTCTCTATTTCTCTTTCTCTTTCTCTCTCACTCTTTCTCTCTCTCTCTCTTTCTCTCTCTCATTTTCTCTCTTTCACCCTCTCTCTCCCTCTCTCTCTCTTTCTCTCACTCTTTCTCTCTCACTCTCTCTCTCTCTTTCTATTTCTCTCTCTTTTTCTATTTCTCTCTCTCTCACTTTCTCTCTTTCACTCTCTCTCTCTCTATTTCTCTCTCTCTCTCTCTCTCTCTCCGTCACTGGCTGAACCACTATAAACGTCCTCTGGAGGCTTAAGGATGGCAGAGAGAGGTTGAAAAGCACAAAACATGATGATGATCATGTTCTATTTTTGCTCCAAAGGTGAATGATGTCTATTTATTTTTTGCTGTCACTGATTACTTAAGGTGGAATTTACACCAAATTCGGGAGAGCGCAGTCTGTGTGAAAGTAAACACACACCAAAAGTGCAGCAAAACTACAGTTCAAAGTTACAAATGAGTTTTTATGGTAATTCAAACAGTGAACAAAAACAGCTGTTGCCCAGAATAGTCTCTGTTCCTTTAAAGCTCAGTACAATGCCTGATTCTGATGTGCAAGTCTTACTGAAACATTGCTGATAGGATTTGATGGCAGTCATATAAACATCCATGAGGTCAGATGTAATGCTGGATGATTAGTTCACTTCAGCTCATTCCGAGGATTTGGATGATGCTCTCCAATTGGTGCCGCTTCAGAGAACACAGTTCCACTGTTCCACAGCCCAATGCCTAAGGGCTTTATACATTCCTAGCCAACGCTTGGCACTGTGTACAGTGACTTTAGGCTCACAAGTGGATGCTCTAGTCTGTCCCATTCTATTGATGATGCTTTTCTGTGCAGATATAAGCTCTGTGTGTGTGCAGTTGAACAGTAGTTCCATCTTAAACAACCTGGACTCGCATAATTTAGAATTGTGCATGAGTTATTGAGTGGTAATTCATTCACAAGTGATATATGAAATATAATATACTCGCCTCGAGTAATTGTGTGAGAAGTTCTCAGTGTCTGTGTGGGTGTCCTTCTGTATTACTGTCATTTTCACTTGGTTCTTTCTTCTCTGTTCTCTCACTCTACGTAAGAAGCAGTAGAAAGTCAGGATGGGTTTGTTCTATCCCATGATTTCAGACCTTGGCAAGCCACAAAAATGGACTGGGTCATCTTGTTTCACTGTTTGTGTGTTGGTAGGCCATAGGTCCCCATATATATGTGCACAGGTGCTTTCAAACTGAGGTTTTCAAAACATGGTCCCTTTAAAGGCTCTCCGATCTAACATGTTTACAAAGCCCCTGTCAGTTAATGTGTAAAACAAAAATAAAAAAATATCTCGGTCCGGTATGCTAGGCTTTTTCTATAATTTTCTTATTGTCTTTTTCATTTAAGACAATAAAGAGACTGGCTGAAATGCTGAAAAGCATGAGCTGAGATGAGGATATCACTCTATTCCTGCTCCATAGGTCGGTAATGTTGGATTATTTTTGCTGTAGATGGAATAGACTCTAAATATGGGAGAAGGCTTGCTGCATGAAAGTAAACGCAGACCTGAAGTGCTACAAAACGAAACAACTTTAGTTACAATTTAGATTCTGTGGTAATTCAAACAGTGAATACAAACTTGCAGACAGGTTAAAACTTCAGCCATGTACAAACAGTCTTTCCACCTTAAAGGTGCGGAGCTTCTGAACGTGAACAAACCGTTTGGCAAAGCGTGGCCCTATTTACATCCAGAAATAATAACGTTACACTACCGTGTTTTGCCCCTGTGATATAAACAAACGGAGTGAGTGAATGCAAACCTGAGCTGGAGCTAATGATTTTCTCATTCGATGCTGCTTTCCAAAGTGGACAAACACATTTTCGCCATGTCAAGGAAATTGGAAGCAATGATCAGTTTTTAAATACAACTGTGTGTCTGGTGACTGCGGGTGTTAATCATTAGGCTCCTGTCAGGATGTAGGTCTGATCAATGTGCTTGTTATGACAGGGGCCAGGGTGAGGCTAGGCTTTAGCTGGGTCCAGGGCCAGAGCTGTGGAGGGAATGGAGCCAGGTCACCCAGCAGGCCTCCCTCTACTTAAAGACAAATTAAGCCATTGATTTCTCTCCTTGTACTTCAACTACTATTGATTTGGTGGTGTCGTCTGAAATTACCCCGGCTAACAACGTATCCATTACCCACACCCTGCACCCGCTTTTATGGAGAGGAAGGAGCCCTACACACACACAAATGGTGCCACTTAGAAGAACATATTGCCTTTAACTCTTGGAATAAAACCTTGTATCTCCAAACACCAGTGGTTGTTTACACTGTATTCAAATTTCCCAATGAAATGCCAATAGAAACATTAACGTCCATTACTAGTAAAGATGATACTGCAACTATATGATATCCATGAAACCGACCTGTGAGAACATGTTACATCCCACGCATAAAGACCACAAGCTGGACATTATACTTTTTCTGTGTTGCATATTTTATGGCTGTGTTGAAAACATGTTACAGGTGCTGGGAAAAGCTCCTGGGCTGAAAACGATGCTGTGGAATGAGTGATGACAGAGCATCAATCATGCAGCAGGAGCCACTTCTCCCCTCGGAGACGAGCCCCCCGCTGCTGGCCCAGGTATGAGCACATAAGAGCCTATTTTATTACACCTCCTATTACAATTGACCTGCAGGGTTCTTATATTCATTCATTCCATCTCCCCACTGTTTAAACACATTTCAATTGAATGGGTTTCAATCTGCCTGAACCACTCTGAGGCAAAATGCATCAAACCCTGTGCTTCAAAACAGATTGATGGAATTTAAAATCAAAGAATCAAATGGGCTTTGCTTTTACATAATGTGTGTTAATGGATAACACTGAAATACTGATGTGGGGATGGTTTTGTATGTGTTTTTAGAGCAAACTAAAGGACTTTCACTTGTGTTGCATCCAAAACAGTAGCATGAACATGCAGTGTATATGCAATGTGCTTCTCTTCCTCAGGCATATGCATTTTATGGAGGATTGCAGCCATTGTGTTTGAAACGTTATTGTTCAGAATTGGCACGAGTATTACTTTCCTAAAGGGGGCACGGTGGTGCAGCAGATAGTGTCGCAGTCACACAGCTCCAGGGACCTGTAGGTTGTGGGTTCGATTCCCGCTCTGAGTGACTGTCTGTGAGGAGTGTGGTGTGTTCTCCCTGTGTCTGCGTGGGTTTCCTCCGGGTGACTGTCTGTGAGGAGTGTGTTCTCTCTGTGTCTGTGTGGGTGTGTGGTGTGTTCTCTCTGTGTCTGTGTGGGTTTCCTCCGGGTGACTGTCTGTGAGGAGTGTGGTGTGTTCTCTCTGTGTCTGCGTGGGTTTCCTCCGGGTGCTCCGGTTTCCTCCTACAGTCCAAAAACACACGTTGGTAGGTGGATTGGCGACTCAAAAGTGTCCGTAGGTGTAAGTGTGTGAGTGAATGTGTGTGTGTCTGTGTTGCCCTGTGAAGGACTAGCGCCCCCTCCAGGGTGTATTCCCGCCTTGCGCCCAATGATTCCAGGTAGGCTCTGGACCCACCGTGACCCTGAACTGGATAAGGGTTACAGATAATGAATGAATGAATTACTTTCCTAAACCGATTTCACAAATAATCAGCACCAGATCCTTATTCTAGGAATTGTACAGCTTTCACTGGTCTACCACTAGTTTGCTTGTGCTGCCCCAGACCCAGACACTGAAAGTCTAAGGATCTCTGGCAAGCGAACATTCCAAACCGAAGGCACAAGACAGAATTGCCACTAAACGAGGGCACGCATGCAGAATCAGTATCCGCGATGGCAAGCGGCAACCATCAGCTCACCAGAGGTGGTATATCAAATGAGTTTGCTCTGTGGGTGAGGCATTAGTTCCCAATATTGAACAAACACATTTTGTTTACTGCCTCTGGCTTTAAAAACTTCTGAATTTCAGGAGTTCCTTGGAGTCTCAGGAGGGCTGTGTCTGTGGTAGCATGAGCAGAAAAGTATGCTGAAGTGTGGCCACTGTTCAATCATTCACTCATTCATTCATTCATTAGCTGTAACCCTTATCCAGTTCAGGGTCGCTGTGGATCCAGAGCCTACCCAGAATCACTGGGCACAATACTGGAACACACCCTGTAGGGGGCGCCAGTCCTTTACAGGGTGACACACACTCACACATTCACACACACTCACACCTACGGACACGTTTGAGCAGCTAATCCACCTACCAACGTCTGTTTTTGGACCGTGGGAGGAAATGCCACTGTTTTACCTGTGATTTACGAATGTATAGCTTGGAAATGAAGAATAATTTCTCAAAATACTGTCCCTAAAATACCATTTTTAAAAATGTAACCCCCCCCCACACCACACACACACACTTTCACATGTCATCCTACAGTGGATACATTTCCAACTTGTGTCTGTGCAACCCCAATGACCCCATCCCCATCAGAACGCATCCTCCTCGTCCAGTATCAGCAGTGTGGCCGACGAGGCTAAATTGAATGTAATTGCTGCAAAAGCATTAACGCACATGGCCTTTTGTTCACCTTCAAGCCCTAATCACGGATCAGGAGGGCTGTTCAGGGCCAATAATCTCAGTGATGGAGGCTTGTGCTGCTTGGTCAATCATGTTTTTGTTGTTGTTAATGAAGCATGTGGGTCATGTGACATTATTGATTTCAGAGAGTGCATTCTGGCTCATTCCAGGGCCGAGGTGAGCGCACTGTAAATGAGCAGCGATGTCCAGTGCTACTCCAGTAAAAGTCCTATTACCTCAGTACAATTATGACTGGTAAAAAAACACAACTTGAGTAGACATACAAAATTAGCAGCTCAAAAATGTACTGGAGCTGTAGCTGAACTTCTCAGTAAATCCAGAGCACACAGTATATACTCCTTATCTTTGTTTATTCCTTTGCAAATGTTTTATATTTATTCTGTTTCCCATTTGTGGCCTGTTTTTTTTTTCTTGTTTCTAATGTCTTTCTCCTGTTTTGGTTTGGCTTTAACTCTTTTTGATTATTCGCAGGATTTTCTGTTAAGGAGAATCCTGTGTAGTATTTTCTTTTGTGTTTCTCCCCCCCTGCTGCGGACTTTCCACTTTGTAACGTTAATGACACTGTGTTTAGAAAAGCACCAGAAAATGGACCCAGCTCCGGACATTTGTTTACTTCTCGTTTGGTAAACTAAGATACTGTAAGATGCATGGGTCTCGGGGGACTTTATTTTTGAAGTTTACTGTTTCAGAATAAAGTAAAGGCAATCTTTCCTTCCACTTTCTCGTCTTAAAAACCAATTAAATGGAAATGAGTGAATGTGTAGAGTCATGGCTGAATAAGTAGATTTGATCAAAAACAATGACAGAAGCTTTCACGCATGTGAAAAGAAACAAAAGCTAATATATTGCTATCCGTGCCACCTTTTGGAGAACCTCCAACCTGCTAAATATGAGTGAGTGAGTGAGTAACTGAGTGTTCAAAATTGAGTATTTAGGTGTGTACAGTGAATATAGCCTACAAATTAAATAAAAATGAAAATACTAAATAAGGGCCTTGACGTGGACTTTAATTATTCCTTAAAAATGTTACACTAGCTCATCTGATTAAAAAAAAATGTCAGGGGATGTTGTTGCTAAAACTAATCTGATACAGCTCAGGAGGTTTGATTAAACACCAAACTGTGCTGAACCCTGAATGTCCAGGGTTCATGTCTGGCCTCCGAGTGACAGTCTGTGAGGAGTGTAGTGTGTTCTCCCTGTGTCTGCGTGGGTTTCCTCCGGGTGACTGTCTGTGAGGAGTGTGGTGTGTTCTCCCTGTGTCTGCATGGGTTTCCTCCGGGTGACTGTCTGTGAGGAGTGTGGTGTGTTCTCCCTGTGTCTGCATGGGTTTCCTCCAGGTGACTGTCTGTGAGGAGTGTGGTGTGTTCTCCCTGTGTCCGTGTGGGTTTCCTCCGGGTGCTCCGGTTTCCTCCCACAGTCCAAAAACACACATTGGTAGGTGGATTGGTGACTCAAAAGTGTCCGTATGTGTGAGTGTGTGTGAGTGAATGTGTGAGTGTGTGTGAGTGAATGTGTGAGTGTGTGTGTTGCCCTGTGAAGGACTGGCGCCCCCTCCAGGGTGTATTCCCGCCTTGCGCCCAATGATTCCAGGTAGGCTCTGGACCCACCGCAACCCTGAACTGGATAAGCGTTACAGATAATGAATGAATGAATTATTACTACTTATTATTTTTTGTGTGTTTATGTACTTTTATTGCATGTTGAAGTAACTCCTGCAATTCCTAGCAAAAACTGACCCCAGAGTCCCTCTGCATTGAACGTCCCTACAACAGCCTATGAACTTTAGTTGGTAAAGATTCACTGGCTTCAACTTCACGGGTCTCAGGGAAGCGCAGGCTTTTGTCCATTCAGTCTGGGGCAATGTGATACGGGAGTTCTCAGACAGTGGCCGTGACTAACGCTGAAGATTTAATTGGGCAGAAATCCTCAAAATAAATAAAAAGAAAAAGCTGCTGCCCCCAGCTGACATTTAAATGAGGCAGACCGGACTAACGCGTCCCCTAGGTGGGCCGGGTGGGGTGAGGCGAGTGGGTGTGAACTTGCCAAATTCCTGCAGCGCAGTCAGCATTGATTTCGCTGTGCTTTAGCAAAACAAGAGGAGCCGACTCGGGCTCTGAGAAAGGCCACGGAGAGAGGAGGGCTGGGTGCTGGACTGTGTGGAAATAGATAACCGATTAGTGCTAATGAAATGAGGTAGGGGTTGGGGCTGAGAGAGAGAGAGAGAGAGAGAGAGAGAGAGAGGAGATCCAGCTCATTGAGAGTTTGTGGGTAAGAAGAGGGAGGGGAGACACTGACAAAAGAATCAATGTAGCATATTAGTCTTAGAGTTAGCCTCAGCCTGCTGCCTAGGGAAGACATTTAACACACACACACACACACACACACACACACATATATACGCACACATAAAACACTGAACAATGCTATCATGGGTCAAAACACTAGCTCATCTGTTTCTCAGCTCAGCACAGAAATCAATGTCAGACTGGGTAAAGCGGCCTGAACCCATACTCAGGTGATATCAGGTATACAAATAAGTATTAAAGGGAGCATAGACAATCCTGGAGAGCTGCTGTTCTCACAGCAAAGAAGACTCCCCCTCTGATTTGTGTTCATTCAGAAGCTTCACATCTTTTAAGGTGGAACTGTACGTTTGAGTAAAAAGCCGATTGCACTTTACTGTTTGAATGACCACAGAAACGCATTTGTTGTAACTCGAGATGTTTAATTTTGTAGCACTTTGTGTTTACCATCATGGGAAGTTAGCAGCTGCAGTCGGTTCCACCTTAAATAAAGAATATTAATAATAAGTGTTACCCACCTTTGGAGCAAGAATAGAGCAATGTCCTTAACCCTTCTCTTGCTTTTCAACTTTTGGAGGTCTCTCCATGATCCGAATGCCTCCAGATGCTGTTTCTCAGCCGTGGCTCAGCCAGGAGAACATCGGAGCCATTTCAGGTCGAGCCCACTTTGTTTCTTTCCCATTTACCTATAGACACTGTTGCGTTAAAACACAACGTCACTGGACGTTGTTGTAGGGTGACTGTCTGTGAGGAGTGTGGTGTGTTCTCCCTGTGTCTGCGTGGGTTTCCTCCGGGTGACTGTCTGTGAGGAGTGTGGTGTGTTCTCTCTGTGTCTGCGGGGGTTTCCTCCGGGTGACTGTCTGTGAGGAGTGTGGTGTGTTCTCCCTTTGTCTGCGTGGGTTTACTCCGGGTGCTCCGGTTTCCTCCCACAGTCCAAAAACACACGTTGGTAGGTGGATTTGGCGACTCAAATGTGTCCATAGGTGTGAGTGAATGTATGAGTGTGTGTCGCCCTGTGAAGGACCGGTGCCCCCTCCAGGCTGGGCTGAGTTCCTACCTTGTGCCCAGTGATTCCAGGTAGGCTGGGTTTTTTTTACTGAGTTTATGAGTTCTATCAAAGAAAAAAACCCTGCAAAAGTATATGCATCGATTTGTTCCCTTCTTGGGGATAATACTGTATCCAACAGCATGTGAGTTTTGGTTTATGACTATAAAATCTTCACAGCCGTGTTCCGATATCAGGTGTAAAGCCTCCCTTCTGATACCCCAAGGTATCAAGAAGCAGAAATGTTGGACGAGCAGTTGTCTAAACCTGTCGGCACCATAGCGACTGCGTGGATGGTTTGCATACGACGGGCTGAAAGTGGTGGACTGCGCAGTCGGTTTGCAGGGTTAATGGGGCATGGTCCCCACTCACACCGCAGCTGAAACAGTCGGCCCAGACCAGACAGAGCCTACAAAAGTAAACGGCACAGCATATGCCTGGCTTAATGTAAAAGATCAGAAAGGAGCCATCGCTGCTGCGGCTTCTTGTTCTGCACTCACCCCCGCAATGCAAACACTCCTCAGTCTGTCAGAGCAAATTTAGTTCTTAAGGCCTGAAAAAAGGAGTCCCTCTTGTCTTTTATGCTGCAATTCGAGCCCAACTCACGCTCTATTCCCTTCTCTCCCTCCGCTGGCAATTAAGAACAAATCAAACAAACTCCGAGCACAGCACACAGTGGAACAGGAAGACTCCTGCTCTCCGCCACACGGCTGACTCTCTGTCAGTCACTCTATCATCTCCAACAACTCAAACGTCAGAGGACTGCGGCACGTCCCACCGGCCTAACCCTGCCACCCCCGACACACACAAACACATCCGCAAACTAGAAACACATTTCAGCTTCACAAAACCACCGCACACAGGATGGAAGCACTACATAAATAATAATATGAACCAAAAGACAAATGCATTCACAAAGAAGCAATGATGAATGGGAGGCTTGGTCAGAAAATCTCCCTCTGTTATTTTCTCTGTCTCAGACTCTCTCTCTCTCTATCTCTTCCTGGATTATTGTTATTATTCATTCATTATCTGTAACCTGTAAGTTCAGGGTCGTGGTGGGTCCAGAGCCTACCTGGAATCATTGGGCGCAAGGCGGGAATACACCCTGGAGGTGGCGCCAGTCCTTCACAGGGCAACACACACACACACACTCACACCTACGGACATTTTGAGTCGCCGGTTCACCTACCAACGTGTGTTTTTGGACTGTGGGAGGAAACCGGAGCACCTGGAGGAAACCCACGCAGACACAGGGAGAACACACCACACTCCTCACAGACAGTCACCCGGAGGAAACCCACTCAGACACAGGGAGAACACACCACACTCCTCACAGACAGTCACCCAGAGGAAACCAACGCAGACACAGGGAGAACACATCAACTCCTCACAGACAGTCACCCGGAGGAAACCCACGCGAACATAGGGAGAACACACCAACTCCTCACGGACAGTCACCTGGAGGAAACCCACACAGACACAGGGAGAACACACCACACTCCTCACAGACAGTCACCCGGAGGAAACCCATGCAGACACAGGGAGAACACACCAACTCCTCACAGACAGTCACCCGGAGGAAACCCATGCAGACACAGGGAGAACACACCAACTCCTCACAGACAGTCACCCGGAGGAAACCCATGCAGACACAGGGAGAACACACCACACTCCTCACAGACAGTCACCTGGAGGAAACCCACACAGACACAGGGAGAACACACCACACTCCTCACAGACAGTCACCCGGAGGAAACCCACGCAGACACAGGGAGAACACACCAACTCCTCACAGACAGTCACCCGGAGGAAACCCATGCAGACACAGGGAGAACACACCAACTCCTCACAGACAGTCACCCGGAGGAAACCCATGCAGACACAGGGAGAACACACCACACTCCTCACAGACAGTCACCCGGAGGAAACCCACACAGACACAGGGAGAACACACCACACTCCTCACAGACAGTCACCCGGAGCAGGAATCGAACCCACAACCTCCAGGCCCCTGGAGCTGTGTGACTGTGACACTACCTGCTGCACCACCGTGCCGCCCAATTGTTATTATTATTAGGGTTCAAGCACTCAGTGCGTAGAACCCTATTGTTTTTGTACCGGTTTTTCTTATTATTCTTTTTCTCCTGTAAAAGTCATTGTGCGGAAGAGACCGTAGGTCGTACAGACTTCCCACTTGGAGGGTAGATGTAGTTTGTGTGCATCTCGGAGGACAACAAAAATTACACTGATTGACCTAATGGTGGCGCTATAGCGAAGTGAAACGCGTTTAGGTTCATATCTCCTACACTATGAGGCGTAGAGACAAAATCTTTTTTTCCACTGAAAAATGTTCGTAACGATAGCCACTAGGAGGCGCTATATCAAGAAAATATGATATTTCTCAGCGAAAATTAAGCGTATCGACACGCAGTTTACTTCTCTGTATACTCTGCAGAGGGCCTCACAACTTTATAGTTGCAAATGTTGTCAAAAAATGCATTGTATTTTCTCAATTGCCAGTTGTTTAAAATTGAACTTTTTCGAACTAGTCCATGGAATTTTGCTCTATTCCCAAATAATTGACCTTGTTAGAATCTGCAGAGCCTGTAGGTCAATAATTATCTTAAAAAGTTCAACATTTGGACAAACTTTTGTTGTAATAAATCAATAAATCGAAGTGTGTGGAGCTTTAAACATTTTTTCAGCTGTAACTCAAACAAATTAAGCCCAATCAAGACTAAATTTGACATACGTATGTAGGGCCTTACTATGAAGAAGCATATACAATATGACTCCAATCCACCAAAAGGGGGCGCTACAATTGGACAATAACTGATAAAATTAGCTTTTTTGTGTTATAGCGCCATCTAGGATTGCAGTGGCACCACAATTTAATCATGTCATCTGATCCTCATACTGATCAAGTATGTGCAGTTTTGAAATTTTTGGGGAAAGCTTTTTTGAGTTATAGGTGCATTTGTGATTTCTAGAATTCATGCTGGATCTCTATTATTTGGAGGGGCCTGTAAGCCACATAGTGATGAAAGTTCAACATTTTATTGATAATTATTATATGCCAGGTCTTTAGGATTCCACTGATACCACATATGTCCTTGTTAGGAAAATATCCATAGAGTAGTACTCCCTTAAACTGTTCTAACATGAAAGACTGTAACTGCTTAGCAACACTATGTTACAGTAGTAAATTCTTTCACCACCAGATAGAACTACAAAACTAAATATTGTTTTGTTGATCTATATGGAGGTTAAGATCCTATTCACCTGCAAAGGTTAATGGTCATACCATAATTAAAAATTATAAAGTCTCCTATACCTCTTCAAGTGGCTATTTACCCTCACCAGTCAGAAAATACCCTTTGTTATTGTGTGTTTTATTCTGATGTACTGAGTTTCTGATATTTACACTTGTTTCTCACAGAGTACAGTGTCCCATTTAATGCCTGACATGTTAAAAGGCAAGAGCTGCATTCTGATTGGCTGTAGTGCGAGGCAACCTCCTCCCCCACACCGCCTCCTGCATTTAAATGCCCACCTGCATTTAAATATTTTATATTTATATATAACTACTCTATAGTGGCCTGTCCAGAGCACAGGTTGCTCTGATAGTGGCCTTCAGCTCTTCTGCATTGTTGGGTCTGGCGTATTGCATCTTACTCTTCACAATACCCTGTAGTTTTTCAATGGGGTTAAGGTCAGGCGTGTTTGTTGGCCAATTAAGAACAGTGAGACCATGGTCCTTAAACCAGGTACTGGTAGCTTTGGCACTGTGTGCAAGTCCCAAGTCCTGTTGGAAAATAAAACCTGCATCTCCATAAAGTTGGTCAGAGCAGGAAGCATGAAATGCCCTAAAACATCCTGGTAGACGGCTGCATTGATCTTGGCCCTCAGAGAACACAGTGGACCAACTCCAGCAGATGACATGGCAACCCAAACCATCACTAACTGTGGAAACTTTACACTGGCCCAGGCCACACGCTTCTGACGCTGTCTCTTGTTCAAGAGTGGGTTCACACAAGGAATGCGACGCTGAAACCCATGTCTTGCATACATCTGTGCGTGGTGGTTCTAGAAGCGCTGACTCCAGCTGCAGTCCAGTCTTTGAGAATCTCCCTGACATTTTTGAATGGGTTTTATTTAACAATCCTCTGCCATATCTTTTCCTTTCCTTCTCCTCTCTATTAATGAGCTTGGACACAGAGCTCTGTGAACAGCCAGCATTTTTAGTAATGACCATTTGTGTCTTGCTCTGCTGGTGTAAGGTGTCAATGGTCATCTTTTGGACAACTGTCAAGTCAGCAGTCTTTCCCATGATTGTGGAGCCTACAGAACTAGACAGAGAAACTATTTAAAGGCCTTTGCAGGTGTTTTGAGTTAATTCACTGATTAGAGTGTCGCACCAGTTGTCTTCAATATTGAACCTTTTCACAATATTCAAATTTTCTGACATACTGAATTTGGGGTTTTCATTAGTTGTCATTTATAATCATCAAATTAAAAGAAATAAACACTTGACATATATCAGTCTGTGAGTAATGAATGAGTATAATATACAAGTTTAACTTTTTGAATAGAATTATGGAAATAAATCAACTTTTTCATGATATTCTAATTTTATGACCAACACCTGTAATATTCAAGTTTATAGTAAGCACTGCTCACACATTATATACCTCACACAAAGACCCTCTTACATCACACACATCACTCAGAAACAAACACACCTCAGAGACTGTAGAACACAAGTCACAAACACAAGCACTTATTACAAATAATCTGACACTGCACATACCTACTTGGCTGAATGTCTAACAATTTTGCCATAGCCACAAATGTCAATACATCCTCTCCCAATCAATTCATACTACAGGAGTTGTCAGATTTAACTTGACTGCCATATTAAGCCAGTTAGTGCTTGAACCCGCAGATAGCCGCTAGCAGCTCTAGTTATTATTATTATTATTATTATTAATTTAAATATTGATTCTGTATGGAGTGACTGAGAGTCTAAATGTACCAGTATCTTAATGTGAATGTGTGCAAACTGCTGTAAGGTGAACTGGTGGCGTAAATAAAGTTCAGTTTAATTCTCTCTCTCTCTCTCTCTCTCTCTCTCTCTCTCTCTCTCTGCAGGTGTTCCCTCATTATCCCTGTCCTCCAGTCCGTTGTGTATGAGAGCAGAGCTCCAGCGTGGCTGTCACTAAAGCTACATTTGTCCTGTTCACTGCACAAATTCCCCACCACTGGATACCGCAAGAAGAGAGCAACAAACAAACAAACAAACACATGCTGCTAATTATAATTCCCTTTCTAAAAAAGACCTCGGGATCAGCAGAGGCTGTCATAAACACGACCACACCAGCACAGCACATCCAGACCCTCTGACCACACTGCCGCAGTAAAACACCACAGTACCACATCAGCTAGGGCTGTAACTATTGACGAAGTTATCTGCTGATTTAAATACAGGAGTTCTAATACAAACAAATAAAATTAAAATGGTATATATAGCTCTTAAAAGATTATATTTACACTCAAGGTACTTGGCAGATGCTTTCATCCAGAGTGACGCAGGTTACTATGGTAATCACAGCCATAATATCACTACCGCCTCATTGTTTCTACACTCAATGCCCACTGACTGCATAATTGCACTTTGTAGTTCCACAGTTACACAAAGGTCATGACCCCAGAAGACCAGCAACGAGCAGGTATTATTCATGTAGTGGATATTTTTTTTGTTGTTGTTGCTGGACTATTCTCATTCTAGCTGTAACTCTGAGGGTTTTAAACACTCCAGTAACACTGCTATGTCTGATCCACTCATAACAGCACAGCACACACCACCACCAGCATCCTGTCAGTATCATTGCAGCACTTAGAATGATCCAGCGCACCGATAGCGATTTAATTCCATCAGTCTTAGCTTCTGGAGTTGAAATAGTGAGGGTTAATCACACCAGGGAAGCTCGTGTAATGAGCAGATAGACTTTTAATAGCCTGCATGCAGCTTTAAAGCTCTACAGTGTGCAAATTCATTTTTGAAAATCAGAATAATCAACATGTAGTATACATTTTACTAATATTTAGAATTTAATGTTGGGAAACAGCTGTACATGAAACGGAATGTTGATGAATGAGTTGTTCTTTTGAATCTGTTGCACTGAATCAGTTGAATCTGTTCAGAAACAGGTTGTGGTTATTTTGCAGTGTAAGTCCATTTTAAATATTAATTAATTCATCCATTATCAGTAACCCTTATCCATTTCAGGGTCGCGGTGGGTCCAGAGCCTACCTGGAATCATTGGGCACAAGGCAGGAATACACCCTGGAGGGGGCGCCAGTCCTTCACAGGGCAACACACACATTCACTCGCACACTCACACCTACACTGTAAAAAATACAAATTTTTGCATCTCTTTACTGTAAAATATACATTATTTCACTGTTAAACACACAAACCATTAGGGACGGTACAAGTGTCCAAGGACTGGGAGGAGCTGAGACTCATTAGGGAGCTCCCAGCATGCTTTGCTTCTCCATATTTTCTGTGATTTTCAGAGACTCTTTGAGACTTACTGATTTTGGGTTTCATTGGGGTGATCACTGTGTGTGTTTGTGTTTCTGTGGATATTATGTCGAGACGTGTGTTGGTCAGGAACGTTCACCATCAGCCTGTGTTTTGTGTGTTGGACCCAGATACTAAACATTTCTTTAGTCCTTTCAGCAATATCTCCTTTTAAGGGCTGAATACAGGAGGCAGTTTGGCTTTATCTAAATACGGCTACATCTCAGTCTCCTTTCTCTAATTTGTCACACAATTTACATGTTAATTTTATAGCAAAACAATGTTTATTTGTTATTTTTAGGTAAATACCATGTTTTTTACAGTGTATGTCTGTTTTTAAACAGAAATGTACTGTAAACAAAACAGTCCTTAAATGTAAAATTTATGATTGCCAAAAATGTGACCGTATATTTTACGGTGAAATTCTGGCAACCACAGCTGCCAGTATTTTACCGTAAATTTTACGTTTTTTTTTTTTTACAGTGTACGGACACTTTTTTAGTCGCCAATCCACCTACCAACCAGTGGGTTTTTGGACTGTGGGAGGAAACTGGAGCACCAGGAGGAAACCCACGCAGACACAGGGAGAACACATCACACTCCTCACAGACAGTCACCTGGAGGAAACCCACACAGACACAGGGAGAACACACCACACTCCTCACAGACAGTCACCCGGAGGAAACCCACACAGACACAGGGAGAACACACCACACTCCTCAGACAGTCACCCGGAGGAAACCCACACAGACACTGGGAGAACACACTGCACTCCTCACAGACAGTCACCCGGAGGAAACCCACGCAAACACAGAGAGAATTGTGCACTTCACACAGGTCTGACATCAGCCCCTTGACCAGGGAAAGGTGTTTTCACCAGTCTCCCTGTGTCCGCGTGGGTTTCCTCCGGGTGACTGTCTGTGAGGAGTGTGGTGTGTTCTCCCTGTGTCCGCGTGGGTTTCCACCGGGTGACTGTCTGTGAGGAGTGTGGTGTGTTCTCCCTGTGTTTGCGTGGGTTTCCTCCGGGTGACTGTCTGTGAGGAGTGTGGTGTGTTCTCCCTGTGTTTGCGTGGGTTTCCTCCGGGTGACTGTCTGTGAGGAGTGTTGTGTGTTCTCCCTGTGTCCGTGTGGGTTTCCTAGGTGGATTGGCGAATCATAAGTGTGCGAGTGAATGTGTGTGTGTGTCGCCCTGTGAAGGACTGGCGCCCCCTCCAGGGTGTGTTCCTGCCTTGCACCCACTGATTCCTCCGTGACCCTGAACTGGATAACTGGTTACAGACAATGAATAAATGAATACAATCTTTTATCACTTCCCATAATACTCTGATCTTATGTATTTAGGTTTGGAAGATTTTCGGATTCCCAGAACATACATGTGTACTGGATCAATTACACGAGGCGGGAATACACCCTGGAGGGGGCGCCAGTCCTTCACAGGGCAACACACACATTCACCGGAAACCGGAGCACCCGGAGGAAACCCACGCAAACACAGGGAGAACACACCACACTCCTCACAGACAGTCACCCGGAGGAAACCCATGCGGAAACAGGGAGAATACACCACACTCCTCACAGACAGTCACCTGGAGCAGGAATCTCCAGGCCCCTGGAGCTGTGTGACTGCGACACCTACCTGCTGCACCAATCAAAAAAGGAACACAACATTTTATCAATTACATTTTCAATTTACTTTGAGCTTAAATCTATGGTCTTTTTTTCAGGCTCTGAGGAAAAAGCCTTCTGTACTTTATTATGCTATCTCACATGAAATGTTTCATGAAACAGAATAGACACCAAACGTCATGCGTTTTTTCATTCCACAAAATATTAAGCACATGTCAACCTTAATTTTAAAGTCTTCAAATGAGAAGGATGTACTTTCTGACATTTAATTGTGCACTTCACACAGGTCTGACATCAGCCCCTTGACCAGGGGAAGGTGTTTTCACCAGTCAGCTGATCAGGGGAGGAGAGAAAATGGCAGAACTGGAGAGGAAATGGCGAAGGAGAAGACGGATGTGGGAAATAATTTTGTTCAACTTGTCCGTGAAACCGAGACACGCCGTACTGGTGGAACACGGCATTTGCAGGTAGCCGCTTACGTCACTTAGTCAAATGTCAGCAGGAGGGAAGGCACAAAGTGAGTGCTTTGCTCTGTGGTAATGGGAGAGTAGCAGAGGGACTGGAAATTAATGATTCCTGCCGCCAAATGGAGCGGTCATGGCACACATTAAATTTGAGCTTGATGTCAGATTGTGATTCACACACCAGAAGAACTTTCTGACTTTTACGAGACGCTCTTTTTACATTTCAAGGCCTGGTACAGTCTCTGCCTTCTCTTTGGTCTGGAAGAGCATGAAAACACTGCAGAAATGTCCACAGTCTGAAGTGATGGGATGAGTTTCCTTTTTAGACTCAAACGGGAGCTCTGGGTGTAAAAGTAGATTACAGAACCATGCTAACATTGTGGATCCACTGCCAAAAATGATATCTTGGCAAGAGTTGTGTTATATCAGGCTGTGGAAACAAATAACCTAGTGCCAGCTAGAGGTTTTATGCTAACGCTAGCAGCTAAGCTATATTTGTACATGAAATTAAAATCTAAAAGTCACACTAGTTTTGCTTTAATTGTTTATTCCCAATGTGTAGAGATAACAATTAGATCGCAAGCCACTTTACGGCTGGTTTTATTTGGTGTATTTAAGGTGGACGCTAGGAAACTTCAGCTAATTCCAAAAGTAATGGAAAGAGTTCTGTCACTCCTGAGAACACATTTCCACCTCCACAGCCCAAAGCAAGTTGGCTTTACACCTCTCTTACCTATGTTTAACACAGGGCATTGTAAAAGCCCCTGTCCAACCGTACACATCTGAATGTATTAGCAAGTGGATCGTCCTCACACATAACCTGAAACCGAACCTGAAAGGCATGTGCCCTGGTTGTTATTTCACTTAGAAAATTATATTAAACGAGAGTTTGAGGACACATTTCGGATAGGCAAGTCATAAAAAAGGGTGGGCCTAAGCCTGTGGGCTGCTACCAACCGTTTTATAATGAGGAATATTGGCTGAAATGCCTCCATTTGAGGTGATTTCAGTTGCTGAGATAAGGAGTTGTGCAGTGTAGGCATTGCTTGCTCTAAGGAAGCCTTCAGTACTTGCTGATGAATATGTATAGTTGTCCTCTCAGCACTGTGTGGAGTGAGGGGAGTAGTGGGAGTTGGGGAGGCTCATGTGGTGGGTCGCTGCTGCCCATACATATTCAGTAACTCTTTCATACAGCCAGGAGGGGCCCACAGCTCTCTCCATATTCACACCATGCAACTTCCCTGCCTCTGTAACACACTGCTCAGGTCAGGACTGAATCTGTTGTTGCCAGAAAACACCTGGACGGCAGCTTTAAAGAGAACAGTTGGCCTGATTTAGCTGCTTTTATGCCCATCAGTCAACCACAAAGAAGCTCAGCTCTCGTTTAGCCCACATCACCCGACTGCCGTAAACGAACGTAGCTACTGTAAGAAAGACCAAAGCCGAAACAGCAAACAGTGTATAAAAGCACGTGTTTGAATCTATCATGAAGCTTTGTATCATCACACAAAGAGCTTAAGAAGTCACTGTGGAGTGAAGGGCAATTAGCTTGCCTCTGGTGTAAAAGCCTGACTGGTACTGTAACACAGGCCGAGTCTGAGAGAGCAGTGTAGAGAGAGAGCGCCCTCTAGTGGCCCGCCTGTCTCAGAGTCTGAGAGAGATAACTGACTAATGCTTCTTTGTCCAAGCTGTGTTCAATTACTTTATCCCAAGCTGGTTCTACATTTAATAAGAGAATAACACTGTTTTTTAAATAAATGGAGAGTTGCAGGTAAACGCCAAATCACCGCTGGTCAAATGTTTATGGCTGAAAAGAAGTTAATTATTTATCTTAATAACTTGTTAAAATTCAACAGATAAACTGCAGAAGTGTGTTGACTGTGGAGAATGTGTTTTCAGTAATAATCATCTGTTTCTTTGATCGTGAGGGCCCAGATTTCTGCTTAGGATTATGATTTTAAAAAATAAGCATGTTTAATTTTACAATGAATGAAGTTGAATTAAATCAAATAGAATTAAATAATTATGTGTGGAATAAGAGTAACATTTGGTAGGAAATTAGTAGAAACTAATTTCCATAAAAAAGGTAAATTAAAAAATGTTTAATAAATTTTTGAAATTGTTCATGTTTTTTACTGTTTAATTTTTTTTTATTTTATTTTAAATGTTACACTATTTCAGCTGGGCTACTAACCATAAAGACTGTGATATATCAAACGATGTGGTCTGTGACTACGGTGTAGTGAAGGAATAAATGCAGTATTGATCCAGCAACACAGAGTCGAGCAAGGCATAACACATTTTGATTTTTGCTAAATAATAACACATTTATTTCAGCAAGATTTCTGCACTTCATTTATGTGACTTAACATTGAAGTAGTAATTTCTAACTACTACAAATATTGTCCAATTCTATAATGTAACTCTTTGGAAACCTGCATGTCTTTGTTATTGTAGTTCACCTGTTTGGCCACTAGAAATCTAATGTTGAAACTGACTAATGTATCTTTAAGCAACATCCACATGTCTGCTTTGAATGTTTGTTTGAGGCACTTACAGAATCATTCCGCCTAAAATAATGTGAGTACAAGTGTTACAAATATTGAATAATTGATCCAGTAAGCATGTATGTTCTGGGAATCCGAAAAGCTTCCAAACCTAAATACATAAGATCAGAGTATTATGAGAAATGATAAAAGATTGTATTCATTCATTCATTGTCTTTAACCGGTTATCCAGTTCAGGGTCACGGAGGAATCAGTGGGTGCAAGGCGGGGACACACCCTGGAGGGGGCGCCAGTCCTTCACAGGGCGACACACACACATTCACTTGCACACTTATGATTCGCCAATCCACCCAAGAAACCCACACGGACACATGGAGAACACAACACACTCCTCACAGACAGTCACCCGGAGGAAACCCACACGGACACAGGGAGAACACACCACACTCCTCACAGACAGTCACCCGGAGGAAACCCACGCAGACACAGGGAGAACACACCACACTCCTCACAGACAGTCACATGGAGGAAACCCACGCAGACACAGGGAGAACACACCACACTCCTCACAGACAGTCACTCGGAGGAAACCCACGCAGACACAGGGAGAACACACCACACTCCTCACAGTGTGTTCCTGCCTTGCGCCCAGTGATTCTGTGTATGCTCCGGACCCACCGCAACCTTGAACTGGATTAGCACTTACAGACATTGAATGAATGAATTAATGATCCCACTAAGTGGAGGCTCCATTCAATTAAGAATAACGTTACCACAATAAAAGAGTTACTTATATATGATGGAAAATATATATGCCTCTGGTGTGAAAATCAGTAGTAGGTGGCTCTATTCAAGCATGATTCAGTGTTCAAAAGCACAGCCGATTTGAACCTGTGGAACTAAATGAAAATCTACTCTACTTTTTACCCCAACTTTATTTGTGGCCTGCACTCAACTACTACTACTACTGCAAAATGTTCTTCAGTAACGTCAGTACAGCAGCACCCCTACATGATTCATTCTGTCCTTGACTGCTGCAGTACAGTGATTTGTCCTCATTCAGCTTTTGACCCGATTCAAAAATGAAGCGTCTTCTCTGAGAGGAGATAGAGCAGTAGTGATGAGGAGGCTGAGGAGTGAGGGCCAGTAATTGTCACTGCTTTGCTTCCATTATGTCGAAATGGGCCATTTTCTCAGCGGTTGGTGGCTGGAATGCGTGCATTCTAAAGGGCTCTAATTGAGTTCCACCTGTGGCGCTGGAACAGTGGAAGTCTGGCCATATGCAGAGCATGCGCACACATACGCATGGATAGTCACTTAGCCACCACAAGATATCATGAAAATACATGCTCCAACGTAATGAGGGAAACCATATTTTACACATTCTGAATAATATAAACAATGTTTTTTATGAGTAGCATGTCATCGTCATTATATCATATCATATCATCATCAAAATGGTACATCAAGAAGATGTGAGTGTGTGTGGTGCCCTGTGAGGACCTGACACCCCATTCATGAAGATGAATGAATGGATGAACGAATATATCTGTCTCTGTCTCCTGCACTGCTTTGTAGGAAGTGGCAGCCATTTTGTTTTCCTTTGTACACCACTTGTTTTCTTGCATTCGCTGGCATTCAGAGTCTCAGAAACCCAGTTTAAACATAGAAAAAGTCCTCATAAAGCATGCTTGTAACTCTCTCAGTCGGCATCACTCGCTCACATACCACCACAATTCTCCAGTGGTGGTATTCCATGCTTTAAATCAGTGTCTTCATGTGGTTTGTACGCAGTTCATCTTTTTTGAAAATGTGATCCTTAAACAAAGTTAGATTCAATTCAGTGTCTATAAGAGCTTATGTATTTCAGGGTCTCTGTGTGTCCGGAGCCTACCCGAAATCACTGGGCGCAGGGCAGTAACACACTCTGGATGGGGTGCCAGTCTTCGCAGGGTGACACACACTCACAGATAACATTAAAAGCTTGTTTAAAACCATAGAGTGATCACTGCCGAAAAGCACAGCTAAAATAATCCCCCCACTGCATCCTGCAAACACAATTAGTATATCCTCGCCGTCCAGGGAAATACATGCATGCATTGTGTGAAATCTGATGAATGGACCAATAGAAATGCTCTAAAATGACTTGGAGTAAAACCTTTTTTAAATTAAGGTTTTACACAGATAGTCACCCGGAGGAAACCCACACAGACACAGGGAGAACACACCACACTCCTCACAGACAGTCACCCGGAGGAAACCCATGCAGACACAGAGAGAACACACCACACTCCTCACAGACAGTCACCCGGAGGAAACCCACGCAGACACAGGGAGAACACACCACACTCCTCACAGACAGTCACCCGGAGCGGGAATCGAACCCACAACCTCCAGGTCCCTGGACTGCGCCACCGTGCCGCCCTGTTCTTCTTCAGGTTGTTGGTAAATGTATTGTATGGTTCCGTGAAGCATCAAAAAAGTTATTTTTTTCTATTACAGGCTGGAAATCATACCTGTAGTAGAGTCTTATTTTGTGTCATACTGAACTATGAAAAACAAAGAAGTCAGATCAATTATTGTATGAACGGTGTGGGTGACAATCCAAGCCACGTCAGCATTGGTTGGCTGTGTGTAGTAAACACTGCAGATTCAGTTTCCTTTTACAACGTTGGGCTTGTGTTTGTTTTCCAATGAGTGATTTTAAGTAATAGATTAGGTTTCATTACGGAATATGTGTAGGGAAGACGGCTTGGAGGCTGGATGCAAGCACGAGTGGTTTGGTTAATTGAAGTCCATTTTAAAACCAACAAAAACAAGAGAAGAAACAATGAAACAAGGCTACAACAAACAGGAACTGAAATGAAAAGCAAGTACAAGACTTAAGACCAGTTCTGCATAATTTGCTTTGCCCACATTGGTCAGGACCACTACAGAGCAGGTGTAATCTGCCTGATGGCTCATACACAGGGCTGCAGTGACAATGACCTGATGTTGGCGTTAGTTTTGTTGAACTCTTAGTATATGTTTAAAGCCCTCAGTGTCACTGCTGGACTGAGAATAGTGCACCAACCAAAAACATCCAGCCACTGTCCACTGATGAAAGGCTAGAGGACGGCCATCACTCACTGTGCAGCAGATGAGCTGCTTTCTCTGACTTTACAAGCTGGAACAACAAGATAGGTGTTTCTAATAGAGTGGACAACAGGGGCTTTTTCTAAAATACTTGTTGTATTGGGGCACACACAGAGATTAGAGTGGACAGCTGTAAACCTCTGCTTGACAAATCAGTCATAGGGGCTGGAGTGATTTAACACTAAAGTGGGCAATACTGCCTACTGCCATGGAAGAAAAACAAGGAATAAATAAGCAATTAACACTAAAGATATTGTGGTACCTGTTTACATTCATTCATTCATTCATTATCTGTAACCTTTATCCAGTTCAGAGTCGCGGTGGGTCCAGAGCCTACCTGGAATCATTGGGCGCAAGGCAGGAACACACCCTGGAAGGGGCGCCAGGGCAACACACACTCACACATTCACTCACACCTACGGACACTTTTGAGTCGCCAATCCACCTACCAACGTGAAACCCATGCAGACACAGGGAGAACACACCACACTCCTCACAGACAATCACCCGGAGGAAACCCACGCAGACACAGAGAGAACACACCACACTCCTCACAGACAGTCACCTGGAGGAAATCAACGCAGACGCAGGGAGAACACACCACACTCCTCACAGACAGTCACCCGGAGGAAACCCACGCAGACACAGGGAGAACACACCAAACACCTCACAGAGAGTCACCCAGAGGAAACCCACGCAGACACAGAGAGAACACACCACAATCCTCACAGAAAGTCACCCAGAGGAAACCCACTGAGACACAGAGAGAACACACCACAATCCTCACAGAAAGTCACCCAGAGGAAACCCACGCAGACACAGGGAGAACACACCACACTCCTCACAGACAGTCACCCGGAGGAAACCCACTCAGACACAGAGAGAACACACCACACTCCTCACAGACAGTCACCCGGAGGAAACCCACGCAGACACAGGGAGAACACACCACACTCCTCACAGACAGTCACCCGGAGGAAACCCACGCAGACACAGGGAGAACACACCACACTCCTCACAGAGAGTCACCCAGAGGAAACCCACTCAGACACAGGGAGAACACACCACACTCCTCACAGACAGTCACCCGGAGGAAACCCACGCAGACACAGGGAGAACACACCAAACTCCTCACAGAGAGTCACCCGGAGGAAACCCACGCAGACACAGGGAGAACACACCAAACTCCTCACAGAGAGTCACCCAGAGGAAACCCACTCAGACACAGGGAGAACACACCAAACTCCTCACAGAGAGTCACCCAGAGGAAACCCACTCAGACACAGGGAGAACACACCACACTCCTCACAGACAGTCACCCGGAGGAAACCCACGCAGACACAGGGAGAACACACCAAACTCCTCACAGAGAGTCACCCGGAGGAAACCCACGCAGACACAGGGAGAACACACCAAACTCCTCACAGAGAGTCACCCAGAGGAAACCCACTCAGACACAGGGAGAACACACCACACTCCTCACAGACAATCACCCGGATGAAACCCACACAGATCAGAGCTGTCATTACATGGTGTGGCTGACTTCATTACTCCATCCAAAACAAAATAAAAAAAAACTAACTAAACTGTCTCTAACTGAAAGAACATGCTCAAGCATTTGGAAAGGCACTGGGGCATTATGGGAAATGTAGTGCCTGTGTTGAATTTGTGTGGCGTGTTCTGTAAAATTGGTCAAATTTACTTTTTATGTACGACTGTGATGATTTTAGTGGCTCACATCTACAGTGTTATAAACTCCAGCAGCACTGCTGTGTCTGATCCACTGATATCAGCACAGCACACACAAACAGGAACAGGAAGTGGAGAAACAAGGAGGTGGACATAATGCTATGGCTAATCTATGCCTCATCCTGTTTATGTCCAAACAAAGAATACACAAACATGCAAGAACCTTTTAAATGAAATTCTTCTTTGTTCTGTATCTGAAAGTCAATAGTATATGGGGTTATAAATAACCCACCCATAGTCAGATGCCAGATCTGTGGGATGGGCAGCTCAGTGGTTAGAGCTGGTTGAGCAGCTGAATGGACTGTGTATTGTCTAAAGTGATGTGATGGAGAGGTTATCACTGAGCTGTTTGCTGGTTTACGCTCTGCAGGTTTGTTTGAAGACTCCGCTCCTGCTGCAGTGCTGAACACTACCCCTCCTCCTCCTCCTCCTCCTCGGCTTGTTAGCGCTGGGCCCTTTGCAGTCTCGGACCCCGTGTGTCTCCTCATTACCCGACAGAACGCTGTTTCCAAGTGCCTGCTGCCTCAGCCAGACTGCCGCTGTGGCCCTGGAGCAGAATGGCCCACCCACAGAGCTGCAGAACCCACCTCCCCGCACTCCACCACCACCACCACGACCATACTCTGCTACACTCTGGGGAAATCACACAAAATTCTACCTGTAGGCAAAGGGGGAAGAGAGGGCAGGCATGAAGCACTGAGAAAATTAAAACACACGAGGTAAAAGCTAGAGTGTGGGCTACAGAGGTGTATGAAGCCCCTCGGCATTGGGCTGTGGAGCAGTGGAACAGTGTTCTCTGAAGTGGAGCACTACCCCATACTTCAGAGATGAGATGGAGTGGTCTTATTCAGAGCTTGTTGTGTCCAGGTGTCATCAGATTGTCACAGAAATGCTTTCAGATGTCGTGCTAATCTTCCCCCGGAAAAACAGCGGCTGTTACAACTTCTGCTTATCTCACTGTTTTGCTGCATCCTCATGCCCCATTGTGCAAGGCAACGTCCTCTGATCCAGGGCTTTTAGCTCCTAGGTTCAGGCTTTCCATTTATGGTGCTTTTCCATTACATGGTACCTACTCCTGAAAAAACAAACCCAAACCAAAAACAACAAACACAATGAGTAAACAGTGATTGGCGTTACCCGAGCGGTTGCTGTGGTTTTCCCGCTGTTCCCCTTAGAAATATGTTTTTGCGACATCACCAGCTACATTTCACCAGGAAGCTATGCTAATGAAAACCGACAAGGGACCAGTGCTGAAAAGTGCATTGAGCCGTGCTGAGTCATTTCAAATAGGCACCAAGAAATGGAAAAGCGCAATTAGTGTTGCTGCTCTCAACCTCTAGAATTCTTTACCTTCCTTCATCTGTTTGCTCTTCATCGTCTCTTTCCATCTTCAAAGGTCAGCTGAAACTTTTTTCTGTACACTTTCATTTCCTCTGAAACCTTTTTGAGTGCTGATCTTGCAAAGCAACTTTGGGTCTGTGCAAGTTGCTCTGTAACGAGTTATATAAAATTTTCAGTTATTCATTTATTGTCTGTAACCGCTTATCCAGTTCAGGGTCGCGGTGGGTCCAGAGCCTACCTGGAATCATGGGGCGTAAGGCGGGAATACACCCTGGAGGGGGCGCCAGTCCTTCGCAGGGTGATACACACTCACACATTCACTCACACACTCAAACCTACGGACACTTTTGAATCGCCAGTCCACCTACCAACGTGTGTTTTGGACTGTGGGAGGAAACCGGAGCACCCGGAGGAACACACTGTATTAAACTGTATTATTATAATTCTTAATAAGGCTTGTATGAAGTGGTGCTGCTGCATCATGTGTTGTGAGAAGGAGAGGTTTTAGAAAATCACATTGGCATGTTGTGTGTATGTGGGTTTTCTTTAACAGATTTTTAAAAAAAAATATCTATCACCTAGTATTTCATACCATTTATCCAGAGTAACCAACTCTGTGCCTCAGTAACTGCTCTGAATTCATAGTTTTACATACTGTAGTGTTCGCACCTCTTTATGTTTTTTGGCTGTTGTTGCCCACAGCCATGCTGTAAACCTGCAATAGTTCTGAGTTCTTTTACTTAGATCATGTCCTCTCTCTCTCTCTCTCTCTCTCTATCTATCTATCTATCTATCTACACTGTAAAGAATTGCTGTAAATTTACAGCGAGTCTGCTACAGTATTTTACTGTAAATCGCAGTATTTACAGTAAATTATTGTATCATTCAATTACAGTAATATGCTGTAAATTTGAAATACAGTAGTGTTCCTGTAAAAATACGGTAAATGCCTGGGAACTCTGCTGCCAGTATTTTATTGTAAAATTTAAAAGAACTTTTTTACAGTCTGTCTGTCTGTCTATCTATCTATCTATCTATCTATCTATCTATCTATCTCTGAGACGTCTCTCTGAGTGTGTGATCATGTAGAGAAGATAAAATCATCATATCTCACAAGCCTAATGAATACCCAGAGGAAGATGCTGGATGAGCAGGTGTACAAAGACTTTTGGCCATGCAGTGTATACACATAGATTGTGCTTTGACTTTACAATGGTGTGCTTGATTGCAAAGGCCACATTTATAACTCTGAGTGTGTTTTTGCAAGTGTGTGTGTGTGTGTGTGTGTCTGGGTGCGTGTATCTTGACAGGTCCTTTTTCCAAATTATAGATGAGGGGGGAAAAACCCAGCAAACTTTGCTTGTGTGGAAAATGTAATTCACTGCAGCATAATACAGCTTAGTTTTTTAGTCTAGCAGGTAATGATGATGCATTACTGTGATATGAACTACAGCAGTGGCTATGCTACACCGCTCACTGACTTATATTGATTTTCCTCTTTTGACCAGCACAGAGAGAGAGAGAGAGAAAGAGAGAGAGAGAGAGAGAGGAGCTCTCAGTGGGGTTGCACTTTCACCTGGCCACACATTCACTCTGAGGCTGGGGGCAGTGACGAACACTCTGAGGCTGGGCGAATATAAACCATCCTTTAATGGCTATTCAGAATCAAATCACATTCTCAATATGAACGTAATAAAACCTCGAACAGCAGCAAAGGCACATGGACATAATGGAATTATGGTGAAGAGAGAGAGAGAGAGTGAGAGAGAGAAGGAGAGTGAGGACACACAGGGATCCACATGATTTTTCCAAGTGTAATCAATGCTATTAATGTTTACACTCAGTGTAGAGCCTTCGACCTCACACTACACATGAACCACAGGAAATCATATGAAGAGCAGTCAATGCCATATCACGTTATAAATGCCTCAGCATTCTATACAATGCCTCCGAATGAATGAAAAGCAGGTGTGGCGTCCATCTTTTTTCTAGGCCGTATGGAGCCAAGTCACTCGGGTCCTCAGGACAGCAGTGGTGTACCGCCGTACTTCAAATACATTTGCATCCGAGTCTAGAAGCTCAGGTTCTGTGGCGATGTTCTCTGTTTCAGGGGTTTTCCACTTGCTCCACCTCAAGGCCCTGCTACTTATCACCAGAATGCATGCAGGACCACAGGGTGACATGTTTTTTGGGGGGGGGGGTTTGGACATTTTCAACCAAACTTTGACAAAAATAACTATGTTGCCATTGTTTACAGTTTTCACCTGATTCATGTTTCATTCCTATTAAGTCAATTACATTTTCATTGATTTTTTTTTTATGACAAAGTGGCCTCAGTGGCCCACTACAGACCAATTGTTCCAGAACAGTATACACCACAGGACCATCAAAGAGCTTGCTTGTGGTCCACGCCCCAGTGGCTGATACGCCCTGCTTTACATGGTGCATTTTAATGACAGAACTGTTTATCGTTTGTGGTGGTGCAGAGATCACACCGATCCAGAGTCCTGAGGTTGTGGGTTTGAGCCCTACATCTGGGAGAAGTTTGGTACGTTCTCCCAGTGTCTTTGTGGGTTTCCTCCAGGTGCTCCAGTTTCCTCCCATGGTCCAAAAACACATGTTGGTCGGTGAATTGCCTACTCAAAAGTGTCCATAGGATTGAGTGTGTGAGTTTTGTGGTACCTGGTGATGAACTGGAGCCCAGGCTACATTCTCAGCCCCATCTTTGGTCAGAACGGATGGGAACACTCTTTCTTGTCAGGTAGCACTGAGCACTTAGAGTCTGGTCGAGTCTGTAGCGAACAACAAGAGTTTTGAAATCTCTGTGGTGACAACTTTTGAATCTAATAGTGGCAATCGACTTCTGAGAAAATCCTGGTCTTCTTAGATATGCTACATGACCACCTTCCTATTGGAAAAACTTGCTTCAAAAACTTGATCTTTTCAAGATGGTGGCCATAGCCTCACCCATTACTTGTTGGGGTGTTCAGGTATGTCACTTCCCCTTTCATTTCTGAAATAGAAGTGTGTCCTACGCCTTTTGACTCACCCTGTATATGCCCTAGTGCTATACTGTCTACTGGAATGAGAGTGTGAAGGAGCTAGTACAGTCCTAATTTTCCATCTACAACTGGTTTAAAAGCCTTGTGGATTGATAGATTTCACACAGGTGTAGTTGTAGCGATTGAAGTGGTAGGGAGAGAAAGGTTAGATGAGGTATAGATTCAGGCAAACATCCCAGTCAGGAATCTCCAAAAAGGTCCAGGTCTAGTGTGTTTTTTACGTGTGTTTTCCCTGTGTCCGTGTGGGTTTCCTCCGGGTGCTCCGGTTTCCTCCCACAGTCCAAAAACACACGTTGGTAGGTGGATTGGCGACTCAAAAAGTGTCTGTAGTTGTGAGTGAATGTGTGAGAGTGTGTGTTGCCCTGTGAAGGACTGGCGCCCCCTCCAGGGTGTATTCCCGCCTTGCGCCCAATGATTCCAGGTAGGCTCTGGACTCACCGCGACCCTGAACTGGATAAGGGCTTACATTATGAATGTGGTACCGCTGAAGTGCTAGAGCTGCCGGTTTTCTAAAAGAGAACATGGTAAATGTTGAGGTTCTGCTCCTCCTCGGGTGCTTTTACGTCGAATTACAGAGAGCTGTGGTACAGCTGGGCGGCACGGTGGCGCAGCAGGTAGTGTCACAGTCACATAGCTCCAGGGACCTGGAGGTTGTGGGTTCGATTCCCGCTCCGGGTGACTGTCTGTGAGGAGTTGGTGTGTTTTCCCTGTGTCTGCGTGGGTTTCCTCCGGGTGACTGTCTGTGAGGAGTTGGTGTGTTTTCCCTGTGTCTGTGTGGGTTTCCTCCGGGTGCTCCGGTTTCCTCCCACAGTCCAAAAACACACGTTGGTAGGTGGATTGGCGACTCAAAAAGTGTCTGTAGTTGTGAGTGAATGTGTGAGAGTGTGTGTTGCCCTGTGAAGGACTGGCGCCCCCTCCAGGGTGTGCTCCCGCCTTGCGCCCAATGATTCCAGGTAGGCTCTGGACTCACCGCGACCCTGAACTGGATAAGGGCTTACAGATAATGAATGTGGTACCGCTGAAGTGCTAGAGATCAGCTTTTCTATTGCTGTGTATTCAGACCTGTTTTTAAATGGCTAGCACTCGAGGTTCAGGGTCATTTTTTTATGGTTTGGGCCAATGTGGAGTAACTACATGTTTATGATGCGCAGATAATGTCTGTTGATGACCATATAGACAGCATTTCTTGATTATCTTTTCCCTCTGCCTCCCTCTCTCACAATCACTGTCTCACACACACACTCAGAGTCACTTTATTACTAAAATCTTCCACTCGCTACAGTGCGCCTCCCCTCGCCCACTCCAGCCCTCAGAGAAGAATTCATTTAGAGGAGCATGAAATAAGAAATTTCATCGCTTGGCTGGCCAGCAGGCACAGCCCAATCACCAGCCCATATTAACATTAATATGAAATTATGCAGATGGGACGACCTTTCACAGTGACCCTCTTGGCCAACACGGAGCCCCCTCTGCTTCAGGGGCTGGAGCAGAAAAGCCATTTTCAAGCAAATAAATAAATGCACTGATAGATATTTGGGGTTGGGAGAACAGCCTTGAGAGTGGCTCTTTCTGCTTCGGCGACTTCCAAACTCTATAACACGGCTAACACAGCGCGAGGCGCTTGAAAACCCGGAACGTGAGTAAGGCCTGACAGTCAGTCGCACACAGTAAGAGCCGTACTTGGGTTTTTTAGTAAGATAAATAAGACTTGACGTCAAGGAAGATGACAGAGCCTTACGTCTCCTCACGGAGCTGTTCTGAGTGGAAGTGTGGAGTTCAGGGAGCGCTATCTTACCACTCAGACTTTCGCAAAAGCTGCCTCTCTTTTTAAAGCTCATCATAAAGATGCTAATGTTGTCATAGGAAATGGCATGGGCGTCTTTCAGAGCTCTGTTCGCACCCACATGACCGGAGAGAGGTACAATCTGATCTAATCTGATCACTATAACCACTTTATAAGCGGTCTGGGACTCATCACGCCACATCAGATCTGTAGATCTAGTGCTAATGCGTTCTGATGTGACCTTAACAGCAATGCATTAGCGCCCATATCAACCCTGTCATTTCCCTAATTGGGGCAGCCATGGCCCGAGGTCAGAGAAGCAAGCTTGTGATCAAAGGGTCTGGGCTCCTTATGACATCACCCTGACTGGCAGGAAGAACTGGCATTGAGGGGAAGGAGAAACAGCATGTTCTCCTCCATCAACATCCATGGCTGAGATGCCCTTGAGCAAGACGCCTAACCCACAACTGCTCCCTTGGCACTGAGATGGCTGCCTGTGTTGGGAGTGTTATATCCATGCCCATACCAAACCACACCACTCTCGCTTCCACTCTCAGCCACACCAAACAACACTAGGTATCTCTCAGGGACAAGCTCCACTAGGTCAAAACCCACCTGAAGATATCAAGCCCAGGCTACCCCAGATACCCCCACTAGCATCTGCAAAAGATGAGGAGGCAGTGGGCCAGAGAAGTGCAGCTCCAACCTGAAGCCCCTGGCCATCTGAGTCCCATAGATACATTTTTGAAAACATCAAAGGTTAGCGTCGAAGAACAAAGGACACACACAGTAGGAGAGTGTCTCCAACAGGGTCAGCACAAACACAGTCCCAATAAAAGTCCAACTGCCCTGGGGCTCTGTGTGTGAAGGTGCTTTCTGGCCTTCTCCACCCAGACCACCTCTCAGGGGCGGTTTTCTTTTTGCCAAGCCTCTGTTGCCCAGTGCAGTGGGTCCTGGGCTGATGTATTGGGTTGGGAAAGTCCTGAAGTAGATTATTGCCTCGGTATGTGTCCTTCTACTTTGCTTCTACCACTGAGTCATCGTTCTGTTGAAATAACGCTGCTCGGACCACCTCCGCTTTAATGAAATGTAGTTGATTCTCTGCAGGAGACTTGCCACAACAGATAGGGTTACATCAGAGGACTCTAATAAAGCACCTTGAAGTGAAGTGAGCGGAAGTGAATTATGAGTCTCTGTGTCAGGTTCCGCAGCTCTGCCGTTCAGCACCTCACACTCAGCTCAGCGTTCCACACACCATTACACCCCCTCAGCCTTCAGCCACTCTGCGCCGCTACTCACTAAGAACAACGAGGATGCACTCCTCCACTTCCATCACTTTTCCACCCTGTCTTTTACTTTTACAGTGGCCTTGACTCACTCTCTCTTGCTCTCTCTCTTTCTCTCTCTCTCTCTTTCTCTTTCTCTTTCTCTCTCTCTCTCTTTCTCTCTCTCTCTCTCTCTCTCTCTCTCTTTCTCTTTCTTTCTCTCTCTCTCTCTTTCTCTCTCTCTTTCTCTCTCTCTCTCTCTTTCTCTTTCTTTTTCTCTCTCTCTCTTTCTCTTTCTCTCTCTCTTTTTTTCTCTCTCTCTCACTCTCTTTCTTTCTCTCTCTCTCTCTCTGTGCGCATGCGCGAGCGTGAGCGTTGGAGTGAGCGGAGCGTTGTGATTGAGAGCGGTTGGCGTTTTTGCCAATTTTTTTGTGCGTGTGCGTTATTTTCAGATTTTTCTGAAGTTTGTGTGAGTGTGCGTGTGTGAGGTGTGTTTGGTAGTGTGTTTGTGGAGCTAGGGCCTGTGGGGGAGTCTGCTGTCGGCGTTTGGCGGAAGCATGGCGTCCTCCCACACCCTGCTGTGTGAGAGTCTGACCCGCCGGCACGCGGTGAAGGTGGAGTGCCGGGCGAGTATGGATGAGTGTGGTATGGCGGCGGTAGATGTCGTCGGCCACGAAAACATGGTTTCCATCTCGAAAATGAGCAACGCGTTTGTTTTGTTTTTGGTTAACGAGCAGTTCGCGGCTGCTTTGGTGGAAAAAGGGTTAGTTATTAATGACCAGTTCACGCCTGTGCTGCCCTTGAGTACCCCGTCCAAAAGGATTATTTTGTCCAACGTCCCTCCCTTCATTAAAGATGATCACATCGCTCAGGAGCTTTCCCGCTTTGGGAAGCTAGTCTCCCCGATCAAGAAGATCCCCATAACCTGTAAGTCGCCCTTACTTAAACACTTGGTGTCTTTCAGAAGAGCTGTTTTCATGGTGTTGAATGGAGGAGCTGAAAGTTTGGACTTAGTCCTGAAGTTTAAAGTTGATGGTTATGTTTATACAGTTTTTGCTTCGACTGAAAATAGTATGAAGTGTTTTGGGTGTAGACAGGTCGGACATCTTATTCGTGACTGCCCTGAACGAGTTAATACAGGTACTGAGGGGACAGGGGGTACTGAGCGGTCGGGGCCTGTAGTGGCTGTGCCTGCGGTGGTCGTCCCCCCTGCGACTGCTGCTTGGCCGGCTGCACGGACCCCGAACAGTACAATGTCACCACCGGGGGGGTCCGCTGTTGGGGTGGCTGCCGGGGACGTGCTGGCCACGGTGGAGCCTTTTTCAGGGGGGCCCTCTGTTGGGGTGGCTGCCGGGGCCGCGTTGGCCGCAGTGAAGCGCTCTTCGGCGGGGACCTCTGTTGGGGGGGCTGCCAGGGCCGCGTTGGCTGCGGTGGAGCCCTCTTCGGTGGGGTCCGCTGTTGTGGTGGAGCACTCATCAGCGGGGCCTGCTATTGGGGTTGCTGCCGGGGCCCCGTTGGCCGTGGTGGAGACCTCCTTCGTGGGGTCCGATGTTGCTGGGGTGGCTGTTGGGGCCACGCTGGCGGTGGTGGAGCCCTCTTCCGTGGGGCCCTCTGTTGGGGTGGCTGCCGGGGCCGTGGTGGAGCCATCTTTGGCGGAGCCCTCTGTTGGGGTGGCTGCCGGGGTCGCGTTGGCCGTGGTGGAGCCCTCTTTGGCAGGGCCTGCTGTTGGGGTAGAAGCTGGGGCTGCGTCGGCCGTGGTGGGGCCCTCTTCGGCGGGGCCTGCTGATGGGGTGTCTCCCGGGGCCGCAGTGGAGACCTCTTTGGCGGGGCCTGCTGTTGGGGTGGCTGCCGGGGCCGCGTCGGTCGCGGTGGAGCCCTCTTCGGTGAGGCCTGCTGCTGGGGTGGCTGCCGAGGCCGCGTCGGCTGAGGTGGGGTCCTCTTCGGTGGGGCCTGCTGTTAGGGTCGTAGCCGGGGCCGTGTCGGCCGAGGTGGGGCCCTCTTCGGCAGGGCCTTGTGGGGGGGGCTCTGGTGGTGTTTACGTAGAGGAGAGGGACGGAGGGGTGCAGCACAGCTGTTCTGAACTGGCTCCAGCCCGAGAAGCAGAACAGGAGGCTGGAGGAGTAAACCTTATGGAGGTTGAGTCCGTTTTTAAAATTCCTCATAAGAGGAAGAAGAGGGGCCAGGGAAAGGGAAAAAAAACAGGCCAAACAAGATGTGACGGCAGTGGAGGACAGAGACTCGGACAGTGAGGGCTCTCTCTCTGACTCGGGATGGTCTGTGTGCTCCCAGGAAGAGAACAGGCCTCAACTGTACACTGTTGAAGAAATTAGAAAGTTTTTACGAGTTACTAAAGGACAGAAGGGTGTGAGGGTGGAGGAACATTTCCCAGACAGTGTACAGTTTATACGGGACGTCAAACACTTGCGGAGGGAGGGGGTTTTTACGGAGCAGGAGACGTTTAGACTAAAAAAGTTACTGACCAAACTGAACAAAGTGCAGTGTGAAGACGACTCCTGAACGGACTTTTCTCTCTGGTTGTTTTTGTCCCCTCTTTTTTACCTTTTTTAATGGAAGGTTTTCAAATCGCCACCTTAAATATTAATGGGGCAAGGGACTGTGAGAAAAGGGCAAAGTTTTATGAGCTGGTTAAACACAAACGTATCGATGTTGTCTTTGTGCAGGAAACCCACAGTGATGTGGAAAATGCTGCTGAGTGGGCGAAGGAGTGGAGTGGGCTCGCTGTTCTAAGCCACAACTCATCCCTTAGCGGTGGGGTGGCACTCCTTTTCTCACAGTCTTTTATTCCGGTCTCTTATACAGTGGAGGAAGTTTTAAAGGGGCGACTTTTAAAAGTGAGGGCTGTCTTTGAAGAAGACACTTTTGTTTTTATCTGCGTCTATGCTCCAACACTAGGAGCTGAGAGGTTACTGTTTTTAGACGCACTGAGCTCTCTTTTAACAAGTTGTGATTCCACAGGTTTTTTAGTCTTGGGTGGAGATTTTAACTGTACAGCACACAGAACAGACCGGAATCATGGCGAACCTCACGCGGCTTCACGGAAGCGTCTTTGCGAGATGCTGGAGGCCCATGAGTTGTGTGATGTCTGGAGAAGTTTCCATGATGAACAAAGACAGTACACATGGGCCCACAGTAAAGATAACATGCTCTCGCTGGCAGGCTGGACCGCTTTTATTGTTTTAGACACCAACGATCTCTTTTTACACAGTGTTTTATTGCCCCGGTAGGAATCTCTGACCACTCTATGGTCCAGGGAACTATCTTAAAAACAAAGGTGAAGCCGCGGAGTGCGTACTGGCATTTTAATACTACACTTTTAGAAGATGCCAATTTTAAAGAGTCTTTTACCTTTTTCTGGGGTGTTTTTAGAGCAAAGAGAAATGATTTTACCTCTGTTCAGCAATGGTGGGACGTAGCCAAAGCTAATGTTAAATTATTCTGTCAACAGTACACTCTCAATGTCACGAGGGACATTGCTAGGTCACTTAAAGCTCTGGAGATTGGAATAGTGGGGCTCCAGGGTCTTGCGGAGACCACAGAAGATTTAGAGCATATTAGAGCTCTAAACAAAAGAAGGCTGCTCTGGCTGATTTACTGGGTATAACAGCACAGGGGGCGCTGGTCCGCTCACGCTTTCAGTGCGTGAATGAACTGGATGCTCCTCTCTCTTTCTTTCTCTAAAGTTCTTCTTTAGTCTTGAGCGTAGAAATGGACAGAAGCGGTACATGCACGCTGTGCGATCAGAATCAGGGGATCTCCTAATGATCCTGCTGACATTCGCAAGCGAACAGTCAGCTTTTTCTCAAAGCTGTATGAGAGTGAGCGCAAATCTGATAGAGTGTGT